>NW_019942716.1:11836-33114 GCF_002910315.2 Salvelinus sp. IW2-2015 | reverse complement strand
CTAACATATTAACCAACTGCCCCATCAGTAGACTAACATATTAACCAACTGCCCCATCAGTAGACTAACATATTAACCAACTGCCCCATCAGTAGACTAACATATTAAACCAACTGCCCCATCAGTAGACTAACAATATTAACCAACTGCCCCATCAGTAGACTAACATATTAACCAACTGCCCCCATCAGTAGACTAACATATTAACCAACTGCCCCATCAGTAGACTAACATATTAACCAACTGCCCCATCAGTAGACTAACATATTAACCAACTGCCCCATCAGTAGACTAACATATTAACCAACCTGCCCATCAGTAGACTAACATATTAACCAACTGCCCCCATCAGTAGCTAACAATTAACCAACTGCCCCCATCAGTAGACTAACATATTAACCAACTGCCCCCATCAGTAGACTAACATATAACCAACTGCCCCATCAGTAGACTAACATATTAACCAACCTGCCCCATCAGAACCAACTGCCCCCATCAGTAGTCTAACATATGAACCAACTGCCCCATCAGTAGACTAACATATGAACCAACTGCCCCATCAGTAGACTAACATATGAACCAACTGCCCCCATCAGTAGTCTAAACAGAATACAGATCACACAAGGATGGACATAGAACACTGAAGTACTGTAAATGAGGAACGTTGCTGTCTCTCCATACTGCTACCAGTCTGTGTGTGCGTGGGCCACCCTAACTGCCAGGTCACTGGCCAGGCTGTGCTGCTGCTTTACTGTCACATGGGCAGGCACCAACTACCCCAGAGGCTGCTGCTGGGGTCAGCCAAGCACTACTCTCTCTACACTCTCTATGCATCAGGCTTCATAGAACTCACTCATTGAAATGGCACGTGAAGGCTATATAGTATACTACAATGGTACCCTATAGTGCACTGCTTTTGACCAGTAGTGCACTATATAAGAGTACTATATAGGAGCACTATATAAGAGCACTATATAGGAGGGAATACTGTGCCATTTTGGATGCAATCCTAGATTTTCAATGGTTCCTCGCTATCGTTTACGCTTTTGTTTGCGGTTTTGTTTGCGGTTTTGCTGCTGTGTTGTTTTTTTGGAAATGTGTCATTGGAAAGGCATGTATGTTGTCCTAATCACTGCCAAATAAGTTGATTCTATATTCACACTGATGACTGGACAGTGTTGATAACTGTCAACACTATCAGTGTTGCAGGTCTAATTTTCAACATTAGGTGACGATTGTGACGGCCAAAAGAAGCCCTGTTGGGTTAACTGATACCCTGAAGCCCTGTTGGGTTAACTGATACCCCGAAGCCCTGTTGGGTTAACTGATACCCTGAAGCCCTGTTGGGTTAACTGATACCCTGAAGCCCTGTTGGGTTAACTGATACCCCTGAAGCCCTGGTGGGTTAACTGATACCCTGAAGCCCTGGTGGGTTAACTGATACCCTGAAGCCCTGGTGGGTTAACTGATACCCTGAAGCCCTGTTGGGTTAACTGATACCCTGAAGCCCTGGTGGGTTAACTGATACCCTGAAGCCCTGGTGGCCCTAGAACTCTGATACCCTGAACCTATCTGCAGACCAAACAGTTTCTGTCAAGTCTGACAAATCACTGCGTCTCTTCCATCGATGCTGCCATTATGGTTCATTGATGGAATGTTCCTAAGAGTTACACCTCTATACTAACCATCAATATCCATCCATACCAAGACACACAAGTCTAGAATATATAGCCTAGAATTCTAGAATTCTTTGAGTACTATTAGAATTCTAGAACTTTTAGAATTCTAGAACTTTGAATTCTAGAATGTTTTGCGTGGAATTTTCTTTCAGCAGAAAATGCAGTGTATCAAGGATTATTCTAATACCAGTTAATTACCACACAACACGGTGGAATCCTATCATAATCACCTAAAATGCAATAGTCGGCTGTGACCACGAGGTTAGTACGAGGGATCAAGCGCTGCAAATAAACTATTGTTAGGACACACACAATACAGATAATACCATGATCTAACGCTATGTTAAAAAGCTTTTAAATATAGTATTGAACAAACACCCTCGAACTGACGACACAATCAGWTTAGTCATAGAGAGATTAGACAGTGTCCTCTACAGAGATGATAGCCTTAGACAGCTAGCATGGGCCCATGCAGTGGGCCACGCAGGAATCTGTTTGACAGGGTGAAATTAGGGGACCGGCACACTCTTTCTCCTTACATTATTGTGGGGTTTGGTATAATAGAGGGAAAATAATTGATCAGGAATGTGTAGCATCGCTACCACACTAAATCACAACATCTATAGAGGTTAGTCTCACACAAAACCACAGGAATTTGCACCAAGAAAATCTGGGACCAACACACTCTTTCTCCTTACATTATCGGGGCCCTTCGGTTTGAAAAAGAATCTATGAATGTAGGATAGACCCCTAAAACACTAAATCACATCATCAATAGGCCTAGAAGTCAATCCCACTCAAAAATTACAGGAATCAGGATTCTACACCTATGGGGATATCATCAAGATCATCTTTGATTTCCTTCCTTCTGTCTGGGCTTATCCCGTCCCGAGTGACTTCTCCTGGGTTTTGCATGATCAAAGTTTAGATTTACTTTTATAATTATTTCTGATCAATGCTTGCTTGGCAGGCCACGGCCAACTGTGGAGAGACTTGGTCCGCGTGGCCAGTGCTGAGGCAGCAGTAAAAAAACAGCTGACTCCCAGCACCAGAGAGAATAATATGCAAACAGTCTCTGAGCTCTGCATACTTTAATGTGGAGCACCAATCATTAGCGCTAAGTGTACCTCATTATGTTCTTAATAAAGCCTCTGAAGACCAGAATCCTAATTGATCTCATCCTGGCTTTTCTGAGAAATCAAAGCCCTACCAAAGCCTTCATCCCATGCCAGTCCCTGGCACAGATAGGAGGAGGTCCGTTCTGATATCCTTTTCAAACTGTTAACGTAATGTCTGTTAATAAACCAAGAATCATCATAAACATAAATTTAAAATAAATTTTWAAAAAACATGACACAAAATGAATGAGGAACGTGTGCAGCATAAGGTCATGCATTTGTCTTTCGGAGTGTTATTGTGTTGAGCTGATTAAATATGTTTTTAAAGATCAAGAAGTGAAACATGACATGAATTCATGCTCCGTACAATGTTAGCATGCAGTACAGTACAGCATGCTTTATAGAACAACATATTGGACATGCATTGGAACTGGTGTGGACAATAGAACATAGTCGGTGAATGACAGATTTCATTGAATTCAGAGCTACGAATTCCTCCATTTCTTTCTCCGTGACTGAGTAGAAAGAGAGGTGAGGCGATTGATTAAAAAAAAGCTATGTTATTTATAGTGCTATCTGTCTTTGTCTATGTTGATCATTAATGTATTATCATACATCAAGCTTTGGAAATAAACCTGGCTAAAATGTGTGATTGTAAGGGATCGTGAACTCCACTGAGCTAGTCAATAGTTTTTTTTATTATATGTTTATACATTTATATCTAAATATATCCAGCTTTCCCACCCATCTGTTCTGACAATACATGTAGTACAGCCTATCTGACCTGAAAACAAGTGACTGTCATCACCATCACTATCACAGTGAACATGACATGGCTTGCTGAACAGCACCGTGTGTGTAAATACGATTTAATGAAGACATGGCGTTCAAATCTGTGATGAAATGAGGTTTTAAAGGACTAATTCTATATAGGTGACTGGATACAACTGGTGCTGTGCTGTCTGTGCATGTAAGCAGTGTCACTGCTTTCTGCTGTTCAAGGCCAACTCAAGGTTACGTTTCATGAGTAGAGTTGCAAAGCTACTGGAAGTTACAGGAATCTTTAGTCATTTTGGTAATTAACAGAAAATCTTTGGTAATTTATACTTGAATAGCTTTGAAAAATATATGAATATATATTACTCATTTTTTTTTATATCTGTGTTCATGCTGTCAATGCGTTTCTAGTGGGCGGACCACATAGTTCAAGAGAAGATAGCCTAATTAATGAAAAGAGCGTCTAATCAACAATAGCATTATTTTCAATTAACTCTGCAACTCTTCCTACTATTGACGTTTTTCACAACTGCCACGAGTTTGACGTCAAAACATTGACAWCAAATATACAGCGACATAGTAAAATAAATAAAACGGTGTTAAAAATATATATAAAGGATATGGTATTTACTAAATTGGTGGTTTATATTTAGGATAATGTTTTACAGCTTTGTCACTCTCTTTATTTTATTTCCCCATATATTTTATATGTAATAAGGCCACACAGAGGGCCAGAGATAATTACAGACACCTGTGATAATCTGAAGTACCCAAAATGGGCCACAATATGTCTTGTGCTAGATTACATAAAATCCTTGAAAGATACCAAAATTCCGGTCGTTTACTGGTAAACTTTGAAAGTTTCCAGCAATATACCCACCCTTTGCAACCCTATTCATGAGCCTATAGGCCAGGTGATACTGGGGGGAATACATGACATAATCAGCAAGTCAATTATAAATTAGCTTTACATTTTCCAGGTCAATTTAGAAAGCATTGTATGAAATAGAAAAATCCATAGAAGTCAATTCAACACATTTTTTCCTAAATAGATTATTCCATATTCCAATTTTGCTATGGAAAACTGTGCATGTATTTGGTTGATTTAACTATTCAACTGAGAGTAATAAGTCCCAAACATACGTGTCATGGTGTTAAAGATGGCATAAAACATTTAAAAAACACCATACAGCCACATTCTACAATGTTGAGACTAGCATTTTTCTGCACAAATGTGAGGAACTCATTTTAGTGTTAGTCCTTTAATTGAATTTAAATCATTGAATATTTATTCACGAGAGACTATGTGTGGACACATTTGCTGCGTACATATTCTCCAGTGATGGTCTGGGATTCTTGTTAGTGGATAAGGGCCACATGTTCACTTCCACACATTGGTGTGCTACGTTGCAGAAAGCAATGTATATCCTGTTTAATAAGGGCTATATGGTGTATATCCTGTTTAATAAGGGCTATACGGTGTATATCCTGTTTAATAAGGGCTATACGGTGTATATTCCTGTTTAATAAGGGCTATATGGTGTATATCCTGTGTTATAAGGGCTATACGGTGTGTTTAATAAGGGCTATATGGTGTATATCCTGTTTAATAAGGGCTATACAGTGTACATCCTGTTTAATAAGGGCTATACGGTGTATATCCTGTTTAGTGTGCGCTATACAGTGTATATCCTGTTTAATATACAGTGCATAGTGTGTACAATACTGTGCAATAGAATGTGTTTTGAATGATTGAAATGCTAAATTTCCTCCCACTGTTTTCATGGTAGGTGGCAAAAGGATAGGGCATTTTGATTGAACAAGCCCTAGTAATTCCCAGATGTTTTGCAAATTATTAACATAGACTTGACATAGACGTCGATTAGGTAATTACATGTTTTCACTTGCTGTGTCAAATGCATACTTTATCTGATAGTCGTTCATTAAACGAGCGTGCAACTTTTCACATGGGCCACAAACTAACCCTGACGACCTGACGAAGATCCGTTTAGAATCTAAACGGTGTCGATAAAGCAGTGAATTAGTAGCTTTAACAGTGTACAGCCCTTCTTGTTCTATACTAGTATTCTTTATTAGCCCAGCACCTATGTTTTTAAGGATGTGAGTATGACCACAAACCTTCCCACAAACTAACCCTAACATTAATAGAAATTCAGAAAGAAATGTGCAATTTATATGAATGAATATGTTTGTATATACAATGATGTGTACAATGTGCATTCACCAGGCTGTTTTGACATTGACAAAGTAATCAATGCTTGGTAATAAGTCATAAGTAATAAGTCTGCATTTGAAATGAGGTCTGGGGGTCTAGGTTGAGACTGGGAAAGAGATATCAATTAAGCAGAACTGCAGAGTTCAGCAGTGGGAGCTGAGGCTGCAAAATCCTGATTCTACTTCATTAGCTAAACACGCTGGCCAGAATGCTAAATAAACACTGTCTGTCTGCAAGGAATGTACATGGAATCCCATGGACTATAGAATACAATATAGAATGTAAAGTAGTCTAAAAAAGAACTCTGATGATTCATTTGATTCTATAATGTAGGACGTAATGTTGATTAGGCATGCAATGCACAACATCATACACAGACAAAGAGCCATGTCTGGGCCAATGGGAGAGAAGCTGTTCTCTGAACAGAATACCTGCCTCCCCTCCAATGTGAACATTGGAGATATCCTTGTTCACATTTACAGAGAATAATACACTTCATGTATGAGGATCACGAGCTTGATAGTAGTCGTTACATTCATACAAATACATTCATGTCAAGACTAGAATATTCCAACTGGTCAGGATGGGTATAATGTGTGGTTACTGGGAGGAAACAAAACAGTCATCATCCAGCATATTTACATTTTATATCCTGTTAAATATCCAAGTCTTTAAATAACATGATTTTTTCCCATTTCATTCACAATAGTTGAATAGAGAAAACTCCTAGTCTAAGATTTTTACATATAGTGCGCTGGCCCCATGAGAGAAATGAAGACAGACACAAGACATTTCTCTTCTCAGTGAGTAGGTGATGGATAGGCCTACACACCAACAACAACACAACTTCCCTGATATGTGTGTGAGAGTGTGCACTCAGTTCCTTTACTCTGACTTGCCTGTTGATAACATATGCCTCATCAGAGTTTACAACGTTTAGCGTTTGATGACCACTAGTGTTCGCTGTTAGCACCCGCTGTCTCTCTCTCACACATCTTACTGTAATGTAGTGTGTGACTTAATGCAACTCACTCACAATAGAGGAATGATTAGGCCTACATAACTATATAATAAAGCCAACGGAACTTTGATAATCGTGTGATTAAACCTAATCAATTGGCTGTGTTGATTCATTTCTATTCAGACTTTTGTCCATGCATGCTAAGCTATGGTAGGATACATTCTGATCACCCACAAGATATCAATAAAATGGTATTTAACACATTAAGAATGCACTGTAAAGTCAATAAATAATGTTCCTTACCTGAAAAATACTATTGTTTCCCACAAATAGATCCCGAGAGCGTTTATTCGATACATTTTTGCCGGTCTCATTCGGGCTACCTACAGCTCAGGAGCACCAATAGGAGTAGAATTCCAATTCCTTGAATGATTTCGGACGTCCAAGGTAAGCAATTCTTCTGTTGTTTTTCTTCTTCTTCAGATTCCAGAGTCACAAGAAAACCACAAGATGTTCATAACCGCACAGGCCATGAAACCGTCTTCCTTAGACCGCRGTTACTGATTCGGATAACCTAAATAATGAGTATTTTTTTTCAGGACCACGGACAGCAGCAGAACCGGTTTGCGGGATTTCACTCAGCCCGGGTTATTGTAGCTTTCAGGGTACAGCACGTTAGGCTACGATACCACAGATATTTCCGACGTTTATTCTTTGCGATCCTAAGCGGCAATTAGGGTTTTGTTACAAGGGGAATTTGTGAATTTGAACATTGCCTCCTTCAGTGATAAATGTGAGAATGTATGTGCTCTGCGTCTCAATGAAAGTCTCAATCTCAGGAGATGTTTAACTACGTGGTTGTATATCCCTTACGCATAGAACAGTAGCGGAATTCCACAGTTGTTACACGAAATATATACATACGTAGTCAGTGTTTTTTTTCTTTACGCTTTCTCTTATATGCATCCCAAAAACAGAGGTGTTGCTTTCAAGCCACACGTAGTTGTAGTTACCCCGGCCGTGCTGACTGGTGTTTTTCTGCAGGTACTCTCTGTGTCTCGGTAGTTGACTCCCAGGGGTGAGTTGGAACTGCTGCAGAGAGCTACTTCCATTGTCCGGTCAAGTTTGGGACTCACAACTCGTTTTCGTCTTCTTGCATTTAAATTCCTCGCAATAATGTCAAAATGAGTGAAATCGTGATGTGACTAGCCTCTTCTTCCATTGCCTCCCATAGCCCAGCGCTCTCACGTCAGACCACCACTGTATGTCTTGCTGCAGTCATTTACTAAACTCAAAAAAAGCACCTCTCCTTTGAACACACGCCCACATGCCGTTGTTATTGGTCTACATGTTGCTCAAACTAGTTAGGCTGCGGCTCGGATTGGAGAGAGGGGTTGTCATCTGGATATTTTTAATGTCCCGCGCATTGGTATGGAACTAGAGAATAGTCCATGATTGATCAAATGTTAAGTTATCAGATGTCCATAAACTTTTTGGTTTCGTTGACTGTTCGCACACGCCGGGTCTACACCGGTTGACGTGTTCAAATGTTCAAAATCAAATCCCATTTTATTGGTCACATAACCACGGTTAGCAGATATTATTGCGAGTGTAGCGAAATGCTTGTGACAAACTATACAATTATTTATGTATTTTTTACATTTTCATTTTTGATGGGAATTTGTCAGCCGGCATGAGGTATTTTCATTTTTATTTCAATGTTCTTGTGGGTTACTTTTTGATTGACAAGTGAGCGTTGCAAGGGCGGCAAAAAGAAAAGGATACAGAAAGAAAGTATCTTGTTCAATATCATGCTTCGTTGCCTCCACTTGTATTTTCTGTTTGATCTTTTTTGTATAATCGATATTGTTTTCCCTCCACGCAGACATCTAAAGAGAGGATCTCTCCCTCTCTGTCTCTGCAGTAGCGGTATTTCATCGGCACTGCTGTCCACATTGTCCATTGAAACGTGATTCGGTTTCTAATGCAGCTCTCTTTCGGGAACGCAGTCACTAAATATCACGTGGCACACGGACGGTATAGAAAGAATAGAATACGCACGATTAGAATACGGATGAATATATGGTGCTTTTGTTTGTTCTCATCCACAGTATTCAACAGGAATCCGCCTCGGTCCTATTGAGGAAACAAATACGTGTTTGCAGCGTTTATCTCAAATAGAGACTCTAGCTCATTGCTAAAGTGAGTCGAAGACATGTATAATTTAATACTCTTCAGTCGACCACCTGGATGATATAAATTAAATAAATGCTGTGCTTTGAGTTTCGAAAATCCAAAATGTCTAATTTGGGCTCCTAAATATGACATTACGTAATGAATGCGTTTTATCCTTTTTGAGTGCACTAATGACCATTACCCAAGAAGTTATCTAAGAAAATAAATAAATTAAGAAATGTCTGAGCTGAAATATAATTACCTCTTGATCTGAAAGGATAAACAACAGTTGACCATATTTACCCATAACACTGACATTAAATAACCTTTTTTTTTTTTTAAGGGCCCCTTAAATCATGCCCTTAGGCCAGGGGTTCTCAAACGTTTTGAGGCCGGGGACCCCTTTTGTGATAGAAAATTCACCAGGGACCCCCTCATAATCAGAACACACCATGAGTGAGATAAAATTGCATACAAGGAGTTTTACTATGACTTCAACAGTGCCATGGCTGGACGAACCAAGTCTCTGGCCCTGGGAAGGAACATTTTAAAGGTCTGCCTCTTGGCATCGGTGTAACGGCTTTCTTCTGTGGACGAAGGATCGGACCAAAGCGCAGCGTGGATAGTGTTCATCATGTTTAATTAAAGCCAATAAACGTGAACACTACAAAATACAAAACAACAAAATGTGGAAAACCGAAACAGTTCTGTCTTGTGCAGACACACGAAGACATGAAGACAACCACCCACAAAACCCAACACAAAACAGGCTACCTAAATATGGTTCCCAATCAGAGACAACACAAAACACCTGCCTCTGATTGAGAACCATATCAGGCCAAACACAGAAATAGGAAAAACATAGAAATACAAAACAAGACTGCCCACCCCAACTCACGCCCTGACCATACTAAATAAAGACACAACAAAGGAAATAAAGGTCAGAACGTGACAATCGGAGACAATATGTAGCAGTTTTCATGCAAATTTCATGTAATTTTACAGATTTTGTCATAGGGCAGAAAGATTTTTGTTGTTGTTGCAGCTTTAAAACTAATATCCTACAATACTACACATTTTGCCACGAGACAGAGAGAAAATATTAAATTACAGTCCATTTATGTAAAAGAAAATATATACATTTTTGGAGAACACAAGAAGTATTGAGTTGAAAAGATAATTGGTGCCGTACTGTGCATACCAATATCCCTGTAACATGCTGACCAGACTGGACACGTCGTGTGCGCGAGCGTTGCAAAATAAATGTACACATATATGTTATTCAATCATTGCACCCACACTGCTACCAGCCTCTCCCATCTCTTCATTGGTTTTTAGTTGAAAGATGAACTTAGGTCCACACTCCGGTTGGTTCTATAAAGTTGGCTGCCAACAGCCATATGAAGTCAAAGAAGAAACAAAAGGCTGAAGGAAGGAGGAGAGATGACGAGAGAAACAAATTTGGTTTACAGTTTTATCTGTGGATTAATTGTCGGAGGTAATTTAGGTAGCTTGCTGTTGCTAAATAATTTGTCCTGGGATATAAATGTTGAGTTGTTATTTTACCTGAAATGCACAAGGTCCTCTACTCCGACAATTAATCAACACTTAAAACGATCAACCGAATCGTTTCTAGTCATCTCTCCTCCTTCCAGGCTTTTTCTTCTTTATACTTTATATGGCGATTGGCATCTAACTTTCATAGTATTACCACAACGACAGACCGACCTCAGTTCATATTTCAATCACCCACGTGGGTATAACCAATGAGGAGATGGCACGTGGATATCTGCTTCTATAAACCAATGAGGAGATGGGAGAGGCAGGACTTGCACCGCGTTCAGCGTCACAAATAGAACAGACTTCTATTTTAGCGCTTGGCAACACAGACGCTCATTGGTGCGAGCGAACAGTGTGGGTGAAATGATTGAATAACATGTATATGTACATTTATTTTGTGACGTGAGCGGTGTGGTCAGTATGTAAGCCTCCCAGGCCCACGCTGCTCAGGGTTAAGAAATTGCAGATAAATAATTTTAGGGTCGTTCTACCAATTCCACCAAGATTTCACCAAATATTAACATTCTGTCATAAAGATCACATTTTCAACTTCATAAAAAAACATGTATTCCCATCTCAAGAGGTTAAATTTAAAAAAAAAATACTATATTAAGTGCCTATTAAGTGCAAAATATAGTAACAGGGTTGACGATATTTTCTTTAATCAATCATAAATCCAATTATGATAGGGGGAACTGAAGCTTGTTGTGTGCAACATGGAGTAGCACTTGAATGCAAGCTTATTGAAAGCAAAATATTAAATTGTTAAAACATTTCTAGCCTGTCTGTCTACGGGTAAAAAGGGTTGACTTGTTATGCTCAGCCCACTTAGTTTTCCACCACAAAACACCAGGAAATGGGCAAAAAGACTAGGACCAGCTCACATGCTTTTACTCTATGAGTTGACTATTAGATGTTCAATGTTTCTTTAAAAAATATATATTTAAAAATAAATAGTTTCACGCTATTAAAACAAGAGTTCAGTTCACGTAAACAGGATTTGACCCATAAAATGAGGGACTGACATAAATTAATCACTAATTACATGAAATAATTAATAATCTTTTAGAAATGACTTTGTCAAAGCAACTAAATAACTAGGACTTTACAGTGACGGTGAAACTTGGAGAATTATTTGTGATTAAGTGGGTTAACATCTTCCTAGAGGTAACACAGGGTTGACGGAGGCGCATGTCAAAGTTTTGGCATTTTAGCAAGCCGTTATTCACATTAAAAAAAAATCTTATTTATTGAATTCTCCATGTGGCCTATATTAAAGGGCACCTTATTTAATATAACAGGCTTTTAAAATTCAATATTGGTGCTCTAAAATATCAAAGGGCACATTGTGGAACAACCCATTACATTGTATTGCATTACATCCTCTATACATATTTTATGGATCCCTTGGACAAAATTCGTTTATTCTGTTAGTGTTATTCACGGGGGGAAAAAAATGAAAGAAGAAGTCCTTAGCCGTGGTATATTGGCCATATACCACTCCCCCTCAGACCTTATTGCTTAAATATTTCATTCATTATACATTATATACATCCAGATATTTAGGGTGCCAATAGGGTGCCATTCAGTCTTCCTCCTCCTATTGATATCTAGTTGATCCTCAGGTTCTTCCCTCAGTAGGGCTTTGTCCCAAATGGCACCCTATTAACTTTATAGTGCACTATGTTTGACCAGAGCCCGTTGCACTCCTATGGGCCCTGGTCAGGAGTAGAGCACTATATAGGGAATAGGGTGTCAGGGCGTAGGGTGTCAGGGCGTAGGGTGTCAGGGAATAGGGTGTCAGGGAATAGGGTGTCAGGGAACAGGGTGTCAGGGCGTAGGGTGTCAGGGCGTAGGGTGTCAGGAAACAGGGTGTCAGGGCGTAGGGTGTCAGGGTATAGGGTGTAATTTGGGATGCACACAGTCCAGTTATACAGAAAATGTTGTGATTAGTTAGTACTAATATGAATCTTCTTACAGCAATAACACAAACATATCCTTGTTCGCCACATTTTGTTTTTGTTTTTTGGGGGGGGGGGGGTACAGGAGTTCTGATGAAAAAGGACATCTCCTCGGTTACATGTTAGAGGTGGATCACAAAGCACTTCCTCCACTTTTCATTGAAGCACGCTTGACATCATGACATTGTAAATCCTCTCATATAACACACGATTCCCTTYCTGCAATCAACCTTAACCTTGAGTTATGGCACAGCTACCTCTGGCAATCACATTAAAAGCCACATTTCTTTACATTCGCACAAAGGGACCACATTTGGCAATCTCCCTAATTTAACCAGACTGATAAATTGTAGGGCTGCAGCCTCTACAGCCATAGAGGAGAGGTCTCTGTGTCCTTGTATCAGCAGCCATTGTCCATGGGGACATATTATTAGTCCACGGGGACATATTATTATAGGCATTAGCTCTGCGTTTTGGTAAGACATCAACGATTACAATGTCAAATGCAGTTTAACCTGGGAGTCCATTACTTTCTATTGTAGAAGTATAGTCTTTACAACAGGTRAAACACGTCAAAGTGCTTCAAATACGTATTGAGCTCCTACTACATTGAAATATATGACCATATATTAAAATGTATTACTGGGAATGAACCATCAATATCATCAATGACCCCAAGGTCAAGGTTAACAGCAATGGACCCCGAATATTTCCCATTGTCCGTTTCTCAGCTCGGTTGAACATTGTACTGTAAGTGTCAGAAGATTATCACAGTGGTAGAAGGAGAGTAAACAGGCAACGTATACTCTGTAGTGCTTTGGGAAAAGGTYCTTTCATTTCATTAATCAAAACCTCCATACGGCTCCAATATTAAAATCAATGACTTAATTTATTCAGCCAGAGAGAAAAATGAACTTGTCACTGGACATAATTGTATGCTCATGGAAGAAGAGAGAGAGAGAACCTGCGTGTTTTCAGTTATTGAGAGGTCTACCAGGAAGGAGAGAGAGAGAGAACCTGCGTGTTTTCAGTTATTGAGAGGTCTACCAGGAAGGAGAGAGAGAGAGTCTCTGTGTGTTGAGTTATAGAGATCTATCAGGAAATAATGATCAATGATCAAAATACATGGGCTCATGGGGTATGCATATGAAGTTAACACAGTGTGTGTGCGTGTGCGTGTGCGTGCGTGTGCGTGTGTTTGGTCACTATAGACAAGATATATTCCAGAGTTTGAAGAGACATACAGACAAACAAACCAGAGTTAGGTTACCACACCATATGGCTGAGATTTATAAATACACTGAGAGTCTTCAACTCCTCTCCAACCAACTACGGAGTGAGACCTGGCTCGTTATTCCCCTGTGCTGAACTAATACCTCTCAGCCCTAAGCCAGGAGATGCCCTCTGCTGTGAACTACAGCACAGAGACTGTATCATGAATAATACATGAGATACAACTGCTTGTTTTATTGGTCAGATAAGGATACTACTACATTTCCCTTAGGTGAAACATTTAAAATGCATTCTGGGGATTATAGTGGAAGTTGAAAGTTTAGAGGTATCACAACAACACATCTTGATGTTTGATTGGTGTTTTGTAATTGTGCATGGGTCGCTTTTGCTCTTTCACCGATATCTAGGAAATGTCAACGTTAKCCTTCATGTTGTCATATCCTGCTGCGTGTTTTTTTCCTTCTGTTTACCGGATTAGGGTTGTGCCCTGTCGGAAACGCTATGATAAAAAAATACCTCCTATATTCATCACCTTGTGTAGCCAGGCTATATTATGATCTATAGCACATTGAGAGAAAAATACATTTATGATGAGGTATATGTGGTCTAGGAGTCAGAGGGTCATTCGTGTAATATTATCAAATTCAAGACAAAGCACTCATGGGGTTTTGAATGTTATAGACTTCCTTGCAGGGCTCACTGGTAGCTCACATGTACAGTCGTGGCCAAAAGTTTTGAGAATGACACAAATATACATTTTCACAAAGTCTGCTGTCTCAGTTTGTATGATGGCAATTTGCATACACTCCAGAATGTTATGAAGAGTGATCAGATGAATTGCAATTAATTGCAAAGTCCCTCTTTGCCATGCAAATGAACTGAATCCCCCCAAAACATTTCCACTGCATTTCAGCCCTGCCAAAAAAGGACCAGCTGACATCATGTCAGTGATTCTCTCGTTAACACAGGTGTGAGTGTTGACGAGGACAAGGCTGGAGATCACTCTGTTATGCTGATTGAGTTCGAATAACAGACTGAAAGCTTCAAAAGGAGGGTGGTGCTTGGAAGCATTGTTCTTCCTCTGTCAACCATGGTTACCTGCAAGGAAAAACGTGACGTCATCATTGCTTTGCACAAAAATGGCTTCACAGGCAAGGATATTGCTGCCAGTAAGATTGCACCTAAATCAACCATTTATCGGATCATCAAGAACTTAAAGGAGAGAGGTTCAATTGTTGTGAAGAAGGCTTCAGGGCGCCCAAGAAAGTCCAGCAAGCGCCAGGACCGTCTCCTAAAATTGATTCAGCTGCGGGATCGGGGCACCACCAGTACAGAGCTTGCTCAGGAATGGCAGCAGGCAGGTGTGAGTGCATCTGCACGCACAGTGAGGCAAAGACTTTTGGAGGATGGCCTGGTGTCAAGAAGAGCTGCAAAGAAGCCACTTCTCTCAAGGAAAAACATCAGGGACAGACTGATATTCTGCAAAAGGTACAGGGATTGGACTGCTGAGGACTTGGGGTAAAGTTCATTTTCTCTGATGAATCCCCTTTCCGATTGTTTGGGGCATCCGGAAAAAAGCTTGTCCGGAGAAGACTAGGTGAGCGCTACCATCAGTCCTGTGTCATGCAACAGTAAAGCATCCTGAGACCATTCATGTGTGGGATTGCTTCTCAGCCAAGGGAGTGGGCTCACTCACAATTTTGCCAAAGAACACAGCCATGAATAAAGAATGGCACCAAGACATCCTCCGAGAACAACTTCTCCCAACCATCCAGGAACAGTTTGGTGACGAACAATGCCTTTTCCAGCATGATGGAGCACCTTGCCATAAGGCAAAAGTGATAACTAAGTGGCTCGGGGAACAAAACATCAATATCTTGGCTCCATGGCCAGGAAACTCCCCAGACCTTAATCCCATTGAGAACTTGTGATCAATCCTCAAGAGGCGGTGGGACAAACAAAACACACAAATTCTGACAAACTCCAAGCATTGATTATGCAAGAATGGGCTGCCATCAGTCAGGATGTGGCCCAGAAGTTAATTGACAGTAAGCAGGGCGGATTGCAGAGGTCTTGAAAAAGAAGGGTCAACACTACAAATATTGACTCGTTGCATCAACTTGTCAATAAAAGCCTTTGACACTTATGAAATGCTTGTAATTATACTTCAGTATTCCATAGTAACATCTGACAAAAATATCTTAAGACACTGAAGCAGCAAACTTTGTGTAAATTCTCAAAACTTTTGGCCATGACTGTACAAAGGAAAAATACTTCTAACATACTGTAGCATTATCTGTTTGTGTTCATGGGTTGGGATCAGTGGAGGAGATTCTCAGTGACTGATTACAGGTCACAGTGGAGGGGATTTTCAGTGACTGATTACAGGTCACAGTGGAGGGGATTCTCAGTGACTGATTACAGGTCACAGTGGAGGGGATTCTCAGTGACTGATTACAGGTCACATTGGTAGGATTCATAGTCATTGATTATAGGTCACAGTGAATGTAAATGATCAGTTATTGATTATAGGTCACAGTGGATAGGATTCATAGTCATTGATTATAGGTCACAGTGAACGTAATGATCAGTCATTGATTATAGGTCACAGTGAAGGCTCCATCTCAACCTGTGAGCTACAGTATCGATTTGACCTCTGATTGCTGATATCAGAGGAAGCTTGACCTGTGAATTAACATTATGGATCAGAATATGTAGCCCTGCTGAACCTGTTGACATAAGGAATAGCAAGCTATGTAGCCCTGCTGAACCCTGTTGACATAAGGAATAGCAAGCTATGTAGCCCTGCTGAACCCTGTTGACATAAGGAATAACAAGCTATGTAGCCCTGCTGAACCCTGTTGACATAAGTCATAACAAGGTATGTAGCCCTGCTGAACCCTGTTGACATAAGGAATAACAAGGTATGTAGCCCTACTGACATAAGGAATAACAAGGTATGTAGCCTACTGACATAAGGAAATAACAAGGTATGTAGCCCTACTGCTTTAAAGAATAACAAGGTATGTAGCCCTACTGACATAAGGAATAACAAGGTATGTAGCCCTACTCACATAAGGAATAACAAGGTATGTAGCCCTACTGACATAAGGAATAACAAAGGTATGTAGCCCTACTGACATAAGGAATAACAGGGTATGTAGCCCTGCTGACATAAGAAATAGCAAGGTTTGTAGCCCTACTGACATAAGGAATAACAAGGTATGTAGCCTACTGACATAAGGAATAACAAGGTATGTAGCCCTGCTGACATAAGAAATAGCAAGGTTTGTAACCCTACTGACATAAGAATAACAGGTAAATTGAAGTTGGAAGTTTACATACAATTAGGTTGGAGTCCTTAAAATCATTTTTCAACCACTCCACAAATTTCTTGTTAACAAACTATAGTTTTTAGCAAGTCGGTTAGGACATCTACGTTGTGTATGACACAAGTAATTTTTCCACAATTGTTTACAGACAGATTATTTCACTGTATCACAATTCCAGTGGGTCAGAAGTTTACATACACTAAGTTGACTGTGCCTTTAAACAGCTTGGAAAATTCCAGAAATTATGTCATGGCTTTAGAAGCTTCTGATAGGCTAATTGACATGATTTGAGTGAATTGGAGGTGTACCTGTGGATGTATTTTCAAGGCCTACCTCAAACTCAGTGCCTCTTTGCTTGACATCATGGGAAAATCAAAAGAAATCGGCCAAGACCTCAGAAAAAATGGTGGACCTCCACAAGTCTGGTTCATCCTTGGGAGCAATTTCCAAATGCTTGAAGGTACCCACGTTCATCTGTACAAACAATAGTACACAAGTATAAACACCAATGGGAACAAGCAGCCGTCATACCGCTCAGGAAGGAGATGTGTTTCTGTTTCCTAGAGATGAACGTACTTTGGTGCAAAAAGTGCAAATCAATCCCAGAACAACAGCAAAGGACCTTGTGAAGATGCTGGAGAAACAGGTCAAAAGTATCTATATCCACAGTAAACGAGTCCTATAATGCCATAACCTGAAAGGCCCGCTCAGCAAGGAAGAAGCCACTTACTCCAAAACCGCCATAAAAAAGCCAGACTACGGTTTGGCAACTGCAGCAATGGGACAAAGATCGTATTTTTTGGAGAAATGTTTCCTCTTGGTCTGATGAAACAGAAATCGTTATGTTTGGAGAAAAAGGGGGAGGCTTGCAGCCGAAGAGACACATCCCAACCGTGAAGCACGGGGGTGTCAGCATTCATGTTGTGGGTTGCATTTCTGCAGGAGGGACTGGCTGCACTTCACAAAATAGATTGGTATCACAAGGAAGGAAAAATTATTGTGGATATATTGAAGCAACATCTCAAGACATCATTACATTTACATTTTACATTACATTTTCAGTCATTTTTAGCAGACGCTCTTATCCAGAGCGACTTACAGTAGAAGTGCATACATTTTATTACATTTTTACATACTGAGACAAGGATATCCCTAACCGGGCAAGAGCAGACGCTCTTATCCAGAGCACTTACAGTAGAGTGCATACATTTTATTACATTTTTTTTAATTTTTTATTTTTTTACAATACTGAGACAAGGATATCCCTACCGGCCAATACCTCTCCCTACGCCAAACCTCCTAACACGGACGACGCTATGGCAATTGTGCGTCGCCCCACGGATTCCCGGTTGGGCCGGCTTGCGACAAGAGCCTGGGCGCGAAACCCAGCCCAGCCTGGGCGCGAACCAGAGACTTGGTGGCGCAGCTAGCAACTGCGATGCAGTGCCTAGACCCTGTCGCCACCGGGAGAACTTCCCAAAGTTGTAAGCAAAATGGCTTTCAGTATAACAAAGTCAAGGTATTGGAGTGGCCATCACAAGCCCTGACCTCAAATCCTATAGAAAGTTTGTGGGCAGAATGAAAAAGCGGTGTGCAGCAAGGAGGCCTACCAAACCTGACGCAGTTTACACCAGCTCTGTCAGGAAGAATGGGCCAAAATTCACCCAACATTAATTGTGGGAAGGCTACCGAAACGTTTGACCCAAGTTAAACAATTTAAAGGCAATGCTACCAAATACTAATTGAGTGTATGTAAACTTCTGACCCACGGGGAATGTGGTGAAAGAAATAAAAGCTGAAATAAAGTGGTGATCCCAACTGACCTAAGACAGGGAATTTTTACTAGTATTACATGTCAGAAATTGTGAAAAACGGAGTTTAAATGTTTTTGGCTAAGGTGTATGTTAACTTCCAACTTCAACTGTATGTAGCCCTACTGACATAAGGAATAACAAGGTATGTAGCCCTACTGACATAAGGAATAACAAGGTATTTGTAGTGTCATGGCTTCTGTCTATTAGTCTGAGAAACAACAACCTGTCCATTAAACTCCATTGGATTTCACCCTTGAATGGAAATGAGGTGTGGCTACGAGTATTACTGGTTAAATACTTTATTACATAATAGTAGTACTGAGTTTCCTGAACAGTATTACTGAGCTAACACACAGTGGAGGCTAATGAATAGTTTGAGAAATTTTACTTTGGGGTTTTGTTGAAGCACAATCCAAACCTTATCTTCAGTTCGTTACGGTACATATTGCTCTGTTTGTCAGTGTTTTAACAGACGTCCACTGACCAACTAGTTGAACCCCTGCACAGTAATAAACTGAATTTGCCTCACCTTGCACTTTAGAGAGGACTGAACTCATTGACATGGCTACCAACGTCAGTTTGAATCACTATGCAATAATGAACTTAATAAACGTACCTTCCCCTGTGTAGGAATCCTGCAGCCAATAAGGATGCCCATAGTAGTAATGGTGAGCAGGAATCCTGTCAGAGGTTTTCAATCTACAGGTCACACTTTAAGGAAGGTTTTTGTATGGGTTTAAACTGAGCACTTCACTTGCTACTCCGTTGGAAAATGTCAACATTAGTCAATGAACAATGGCCACGGTGTGAATAATGTCTATCCAGACGTTATCAGGTTCCCTATAGCAGTACCAGTGAATAGGAATCCTGTCATTAACTCTCTGTCAGGTGATAATTGTGAGTCAGCTTGCAGTTGACATGTGCTTGTCCTGCTAAAGCTAAATCACAGATTGAAACAGCCCAGAGGGAGGAGAGGAGAGGAGCGCAGAAGAGAGAGGAGAAGGAAGGAGAGAGAGAGAGAGGAGAGAGAGGGAGGAGAGGAGAGAGAGGGAGGAGAGAGAGGAGAGGAAGGAGAGGAGGGAAGGAGAGGAGCGACAGGAGAGAGAGAGGGGAGAGGAGAGGAGAGGAGAGGAGAGGAGAGGAGAGGAGAGGAAGAGGAGCGGACAGGAGAGGAGAGGAGAGGGAGAGGCCAGAGGAGTAGGAGAGGAGGAGGAGAGGGAGGAGAGGAGAGGAGAGGAGAGGAGAGGAGAGGAGAGGAGAGGGGCTCCTGGCTAGCTGGCCGGGAACGCTTGCTGAATCAGTAACTGTCTCGTCCACACTTTCCAATCTACCTCTAGACTGTAAGGAGCAGATACAGTTTAGCTGTAGCTAGATACTTGTGTTTCAGACATGTACTGTAGTTGATACATACTGCTACATAATAGTTTGTGTAAAACATTCTCATTTGAGTTGGAGGAATGTGACATATATAGTATAGTATTTGGTTACACTCTGGATGTGTGTTATGTCACATACGTATAGAAATAGGAAACGCGAGGCTCGGCCTTATGGGATATTGGGCATGTTAGAGACGTTATGATGGCAGCTTTGAATGGTTATTTTCCTCTTTCCTCCTCTGTCTATATTGTTCTAAGGCCGCCTCAGCCCATCTGGATTCCCCTGCGGCAGAACTAACAGATGTAGCAAGCAGGAAGTCCATCTCAACCAGAGAAAAGCTGCGTTGTGCATGTTTTTACTCTGAAAATCATGCCGCTACTTGATGAGTCATCAAGCAAACAGTGCTTTTGTAGGGAATTTTTATTTGCATGCTATATGTAAATATTTGTCCCTGATAAATACTAAYTTCCCCTTGCAAAACAATGTAAAGAGATTAATTTAACACGGTTTTGCAATTCCTTTGTGAATTATGTTATCTTGGTTCTAGGCCATGTAGCAAGGCAATATATGTTAATCTAGTTAATGATTTTCCCACAATCCTTTGCGTTATAGCGAAATTAATAAGCCATATATAAATAATAATTTGACTATAAAATAGCTATAATATTGATGCATAAATAGTGGAATCTATATGTTGCCTATAGGTCTGTATTGTTGTGGGGGATCCACCTTAGGAGGTCACCAAAATGTCTCCACATATACTGTATGTGTACTTGTATCTGTATGGTACTCATTTGTCAGTTTGTATTTGCGTGCCCTGAGTTATTTAAACTAAATTGGTGTGAGTTATTTAAACAAAATAATATTAAAGACATGCTCCGGTACTTTGGAGAAAGAAGAAAGTATTACTTAACCTCACGCTTTGGGCTGGATGTGTCAATGTGTTGTTCATACACACACAATCTTTGAGCAGAACTACTGTTTTACCTCAGTTAATCTTTGAGCAGAACTACTGTTTTACCTCAGTTAATCTTTGAGCAGATCTACTGTTTTAC
>NW_019942716.1:0-11256 GCF_002910315.2 Salvelinus sp. IW2-2015 | reverse complement strand
GAGCAGATCTACTGTTTTACCTCAGTTAATCTTTGAGCAGATCTACTGTTTTACCTCAGTTAATCTTTGAGCAGAACTACTGTTTTACCTCAGTTCATCTTTGAGCAGATCTACTGTTTTACCTCAGTTTATCTTTGAGCAGATCTACTGTTTTACCTCAGTTAGCCAGGAAATCCTAGGTTGAAAGTGACTGTTTTCTTGAAGCTGTGCTGCTCCATTTCCCCTTACGTGGGTCAGCCTCCTAGCAATTCGAGTTTAGCCATGTATTTGAGTGACAGCTAGCAAGAAGCCTGCCCTAGTGTTATCCAATGAGGTTGCAGGGCGGGCACAACGGCTCAGTGGACACAGCAGAGAGMGAGAGAGGGAAAGGGAAAACCTGGTCAGTTGCACAACTGAATGCATTCAACCGAAATGTGTCTTCTGCATTTAACCCAACCCCTCTGAATCAGAGAGGTGCGGGGGGCTGCCTTAATCGACGTCCATGTCATCAGTGCAGAGGGGAGAATTTGTTGCTGTTCGGGGTTAAATGCTTTGCTCAAGGGCAGAACGGCAGATTTTTCCACCTTGCAGGCTCTGCAATTCAAACCAGCGACCTTTCGTATTCGGAGACCACTTTTGGCTCGTGAGTGTTACTTTCAGAACTACTGGCTAAAAAGTACACAAAASCACCAGAGAATCTCAGCAGGTATATCTGACTGGTCACCATAGCAGCACCCACTCGTAGCACGCGCTCCAGCAGGTATATCTCACTGGTCACCCCCAAAGCCAATTCCTCCTTTGGTCGTCTTTCCTTCCAGTTCTCTGCTGCCAATGACTGGAACGAACTGCAAAAATCTCTGAAGCTGGAGACKCATATCTCCCTCACTAGCTTTAAGCACCAGCTGTCAGAGCAGCTCACAGATCACTACACCTGTACATAGCCCATCTGTAAACAGCCCATCTATCTACCTACCTCATCCACATATTGTATTTATTTATTTATCTTGCTTTTTTGCACCCCAGTATCTCTACTTGCACATTCATCTTCTGCACATCTACCATTCCAGTGTTTAATTGCTATATTGTAATTACTTCGCCACCATGGCCTATTTATTGCCTTAACTCCCTTATCTCACCTCATTTGCACTCACTGTATATGGACTTTTTGTTRTCTTTTGTTCTACTGTAATATTGACTGTATGTTTTGTTTATTCCATGTGTAACTCTGTGTTGTTGTATGTGTCTCACTGCTTTGCTTTATCTTGGCCAGGTCGCAGTTGCAAATGAGAACTTGTTCTCAACTAGCCTACCTGGTTAAATAAAGGGGAAATTAAAATTAGTAACTGGTTCCACAGTCTTTTTTTTGTTTACTAATCTTTTCAGTCAAATTCTTACTTGAACTTAACATTTTTACCCCTAAAAAAAAATAATAATAAAAAAAAAAATAATAATAAAAAAATTAAAATATAACAAATATAAAAAATAAATAAATAAATAAAAAATAAAAAATACATTTTTAGTTGGCCCAAAGCTCCAACATGTTGTGTTTACTCAAATTGTTCCATATGTTCATCCAACTACAAATTATTATTTTACATCTTAGCTAAAAGAAAAGGCTGTGGAACTAGTTACACACACACACAGTGCTTTAACATATAATGTTTTCAGCTTACATATTTGACACACGTGATTGCATTGTGCATGTTCATTTATATAGTAAAAAATGTCCTCACCTGGGATTTGAACTAATATCCTCTTGGTTCTCAGCATTCCAATCTTCCTTCTATGTCACCATGTCTGTGTCAAGAACTGATTTCACCTGTATTGCTACACTTTTGCATTTCATAGTAAATCTCAGCTCTGTTAAAAGTACACTCATAAAAACTATTTTATTTCTCACAGTGATTCAGGAGTACTATTAAAACAGAGTAACATGCCTCACCAACAACAACTTTATAGAAAAACCTCATATTGCTTAAAGAAGTCAATGAAATCAATGAAGAGAGAATAGTCTGATGAACTGATAAATGACACAGACATACACGGTGGCAGGAAGACTGGAAGGCCCTCATCGAAGAGGCTGTGAGTTTAAATTCCAGATGAGGACATGTTGAATAATAACTACATTGTTTTAGTTCAGGTCAACACTTGGACTGAAAAAGTTGAGTCAACTAAAACTTACTGAATAACAACTAGTTGAAACAACTAGACTTCTGGGTGCTTTTGTTTTTTTTGTGGGTAAAATCAAAGGGGGAAGCCAGAAAATAAAACTATATTACAACCTATGTGTTGTGATAATTGAGTGGTTTGCTCTATAACCTGTTAGTTCATCTGCCTTGACACTGTGATATATAGGCCGAGACAATAAGAAGACACAGTGGCAGAATAAATTCACACCATTTTTTTTTTCATCACAAAACCAGAGAGCCACCTCTGGTCCAGTGAAGTCCACAAAACATATTGCATGTAACCTAACACTTACATGACCTAAAGTGTGGTCAAGGAAGTTAATGTTTCCAACATTTTCAGAATTCTAAACAATTATTGGTTTAGAACCACAGAGAGCTACCGCAAGTCGCAAAAAATCCTGGAGCTGCCAGCACCATTTCAACTTCAACATCCACAAATCACCTCTGCTTAGTCTAATACAGTGACAACTAAAAGATAGCAAAAACGATTTAGTCCAATGAATGTAAGCTCAGTATAATGTGTCTGTCCATGGTTCTGATTTCTGTGTGTGTGTGTGTGTGTGTGTGTGTGCGTGTTCGTGCAAGTAGAAAAAACATGTTGACTCACCCTACTTGTAGAGAAACGCCAATGCCATCATCCTCTCTTTCATGTTGATGAAACGGTCTATCACTCTGTCGTACAGGACACACTTTTAGTTTTYGTTATCCTAGGCTACCTGGCTAAAATGCTTGCTCTCTAGATTASCTTCCTTTCATGGGCAAYGTTAGCTAGTTAACATTAGCCTTCTACATCTAGCTACATATTGAACTTCCATTCTCTCAGGCCAGGGGCACAATGTGTGAATTAATGGTGGGATCAGAATTGACATTACAAGTGTCATCTTTGGCCAGTACAGAGAATGAAKTAAAACCACAAGTCCAAATCCCTATCTCCAYCCATGGYTAATTTAGGAAAGGGACTATTTTAGCTAGTTAGCTAGCCACTGGAGGACAACAACACAACGAGATGCAACAATTCAAGTTGTTTCTGTCAATGACGTCTGCTCTCGATGTGATTTGATAGGAGTGAAGCCAAATCTAAACTGGCTTCCCTTTTTGGTGCGCCAGGACCATTCCCAGTTGAGCTCACTCAGTTTAGCTCAATGCTGATTGGCTATTATTATATTTTTTTTTTATCAAGTGAGGCCAAATGCTCGCTGGCTTCCCTTGCATTCAATGCTACGGGTGGCAACAATGTCATGCTCTTTTGGACCAGACRGCATCAGTTAGATGGCCTACACATACAGAGACAGAGGGGCGCTGTTTTGCTCACTTGGCCGCTTTCTCCGGTGAGATACACTCAGCCTCTTGCCAATTGAAGGAACRTTATGAAACACAGAGAGACGGAAAATACATTTGTATTTTATTTTGTACCATTTTTGGGRAAGCCTGGCTTCCCTTGGCATCCATGAATACACACCACTGCTTGTCACCCACACAAGTGTTAGCTAGCTACATGCTAATGTCCGGTTGGCTACTTCACYCATCCAGTGTCTGTTCTGTTTGATCAGTTAGTTTTAAGCTAACAGCAACATAATTTACAACACAGAGAGAGAGAGATGAATCGCTATCTCACTGTCAAGATGGCCGCCAGTCTCTCTTCTCTCCTGCCCAGTCCCATCAGAACCGGGGGCTGATGTCATAGTGGCAGGTTGGGAGGGAGTGGAAGGCTGTCTGCTAATTACAGTGAGTGCTTTGTTCTGCATTTCTTTAGTGATCTGTGTGCCTCGGGCTGCCTCACCGTTCTTGACATTCACATCAATAGCAGTTTGAGGATGATGTCTTCCCTGCAGCACCAACATCACATCTCAAACCACCATGCACCTCCCCCCCCCCCTCGTCCTGACTGACTGATTAGAAATTCTACTACTATTTGTTATGAAAGCGAGGGCTACGTACGGTGAAAGGTCAGAGAAGCAGAAATCTGTGCTGATACAAAACTGTAAGAGGTACCAGTAGGCTAAGATACAGTAGTAGCAACATCTACCATAGCAACATCTACCGTAGCAACATCTACCGTAGCAACATCTACCATAGCAACATCTACCGTAAGATTCTGTCTACATATTATTTTTGCTGAATCCTAATTTAAATCCATTTTAATAAGACATAATTTCACCACATCTTCCGGTTGTCAAGACATTTTAGTTTACAACCATTGGCACACGTAGACCGCTACTGTATACTGATCTTCCTAAAGGTTACATAGAGGACTCCATAGTTTAATCACATAACATGTATGGTCTTAAAGGAATTGAGACATTTACAGGTGTTTAATCAACATACATATCTATGTTTTAAATAGAACAAATAAAGGAGAAATAAGATAACAGTAATTGCATGTACGTATTGTTTAGTGTCTGCTCTCTATTCTACTTCCTCTACAAGTATTGGCTAAACAGTTTTAAGGGYGAAGAGAGTTATACAGAGGATTGGATTTCCTGGCTTCTTTCCTTTTGGGATTGACTTCACTTGTGAGCCTCCCCTCACTTTGTTTTAGATCGTGATGCTGAGTGATAAATTACACCCCGAGATTAAAGCAATTTACCGTACGGAATGAAACAGCTTCACCGCTGTGGACCCTCGTCTTATCAATATCAGGGACTTTGCTGTGAATTTGACTTTGATCATGGCAGCAATCTATGTTCCCATAAGTTCCCAAGCCAAGACTAGACTGGTGGAAAATTGTACAAGCAACTGTCTCTGTGTGAAAGATGGCAAATGTCAAATAGATATTTCCTCCAGAGAGAGACGGCGTAAATAAGGGCCGGATCTGCCGCTCTTACATTACATTCACTGCTCTAGTAGAAGGAATCCAAGAGAGGAGGGAGAAAATTAACATGAAATGCTCCAGTAAATATAAATGGAGAAATATGCAAACATTTTAATCAAATTAGTCACGTCTGTTTCAACAAATATGTTTAAGTGCATCTTTAAAGGGGAATATTATACTTCCAAAACAACTGGGGCTAGGTTATATCCCAAATGATACCCTATTTCTTATTTAGTCCACTACTTTCGACCAGTGTTCTGTAGGGCCCTGGTCCAAGGTAGTGCACTACAAAAGGGAATAGGGTGCAATTTGAGATGCAGTCCTAGTCTGTATCCATTGGGTAGCAACAATACGTAACAATAGTCTCTCAACGGCCTAGTTAATATATTTATAAGATGCTTAACATGGAATGACTGGTCAAGCATAACATTGTGATTTAGAGTAACCTCCGTCAAATGGCATAATTTTGGTTATTCCAATTCTACGTTCCTTCTGGTCACGAGAGGACTGAGCACTTGATGTTGTGCGGTTGTAGTGACCAACAGTAGTGACCAATAATAGTAGGTTTTGCACAGATATATTCTTCAATAACAGAGCGCTATAAATGGTTGCTTTTAACGGAGAAAATGGTTGTGGATACTGTTGTGGTGTGCCACTGTGGTGGTGTTCTGTAGTACATGTTGTTATTGCTTATCAGAGGACACACAGGAAGGAAAGATAGACTGAGCCCTGAGGTAGTGATACTGTATTAGGCCAAAGTGTTGACTTCCCTGGAATGACACTGTTGTCATGTCCCAAATGGCACCCTATTCCCTTTAGGGTGCACTACTTCTGACCAGGGACCATAGGGAATAGGGTGTCATTTGGGACACCACAACAGTGTCATTACCCATAGGGCTCTGGTTCWAAAGTAGTGGACTAAATAAGGAATACCATTTGGGACACGGACTGTATCAAGAAACCTTCCAGGGACCGTTTTYTATTCCATTTCTTTAATATCTTGGCCAAAATAGGCCTTGCAGATACAATTCTCTTTTTCCCTTCCCTTGCCTGCTGTCAGGGAAACGCCTCGACAAGAAAGCAAGCTTCTCCATAGATGAAATATAGCTACTGTAGCCTAGTGTACTCACTTGATATAGCATAGACACTTGATTTTTTTCGCCAATATTGAATGGATTTACATTAAATGTAGCAATTTATGATACATTTCTATTTCAGACAATCAAGGTTTTTTAAAGATGACAATACATTCAGACTATATTTTCCCGTTATTTTACAAATGTCCATCCGAGAATGATCACTTTTCCCGTCGGGTAACCTGGTATTTCCCACCAAACTGGAAGTGTCATTCAAAAGCATTATAAAGCATATAAATAGGCTCATGTCTGGATTTGATGAGAGCTTTTATCGGAAATTCAAGCCTGATGCAACCTGAGCCTGACTAAAGACATTTTATGAGCCCTACTGTACATTGAAGACATTTAATGAGCCCCAAAAAAGCCAAATGATTATGCCTTTATCCAATACATACTTTGCCTTCGGAAAGTATTCATACCTTTTGACTTTTTACAAATGTTCTTACTTTACAGCCTTATTCTAAAATTAATTAAATTGTCCCCCCCCCCCCCATCAATCTACACACAATACCCTATAATGATAAAGCAAAAACAGGTTTTTTAGTCATTTTTTGCTAATTTATTAAAAATTAAAAACAGAAATATCACATTTACATAAGTATTCAGACCTTTTACTCAGTACTTAGTTTGAAGCACCTTTGGCAACGATTACAGCATCGAGTGTTCTTGGGTATGACGCTACAAGGCTGGCACACCTGTATTTATAGAGAGATAATTGATGAAGTGGCTTCGGGACAAGATTCTGAATGTTCTTGAGTGGCCCAGCCAGAGCCAGCACTTGAACCCAATCAAACATCTCTGGAGAGACCTGATAATAGCTGTTTAGCGTCGCTCCCCATCCAACCTGACAGGGCTTCAGAGGATCTGCAGAGAAGAATGGGAGAAACTCCCCAAACATTTCTAAAAACCTGCTTTAAAAATGTTTTATTGTGTTTTTGCTTATCCATTATTTTAATTTATTTTWATTTATTTTATGTAACCTTTATTTAACCTTTATTTAACCAGACAAGTCAGTTAGGAACTAATTCTGATTTACAATGACGGCCTACTAAGTGGTAAAAAGCCTCCTGCGGGGACGGGGGCTGGGATTAAAAATAAAAATATAGGACAAAACACACAGCACGACAAGAGAGACACCACAACACTGCATTAAGAGAAACCTAAGACAACAACAGAGCATGGCAGCAACACATGTCAACACAGCATGGTAGCAGCACAACATGGTAGTAGCACAAAACATGGTACAAACATTATTGGGCACAGACAAAAGCACAAAGGCAAGAAGGTAGAGACAACAGTATGTTACAGGGTATTGTGTGTAGATTGATGAGAAGAAAAMAACATTTAATCAATTTTAGAATATGGCTGTAACGTAACAAAATGTGTAAAAAGTCAAGGGGTCTGAATACTTTCCAAATTCACTGTACATACTGAGATGGACTGTCGGTCCCCACAATGAGAGTTGATCATGCAGTGACCAGAGAGAGGGCCGTAGATAAACCCAGATTTAGACGTCGCATATAATTTAACAGTTCCATTTCATGTCATGTTCATATAAATAATTTATTATAATATTTTATTATAATTTACCGGTTTCTTGCAGTTATTTATCATGGGCAAATGGAGTGGTTTTGGGCAGTAAATCTCGGTAACAGGGTTCCTGCGATTCAACCCAAATTCAGGCAGAACCACTTCAGAAAATACACTCAATAGTAACTCAACAGATCCTAAAACAGTCACTAGAAATACTTACAACCTAGCTGAGCTAGCCAGATCATTGAGTGTTAATATTGTTCTACAGAGGTAGGATCTTAATTTGAGMCAGTTGTTAAAGCATGAAAATAATACTGCAACAACAGGAAATGTGAATTATTATGTAAATTATATTTAATTTACCTTTTTATAGGGGTTGATGCATAATTTCTAAGGGAATATCAAGTTTGAAATGTCAAACTTCAGAAGCCTTCTTGAACCTAAAATACACTACAAGTTTTAAATCTAATTCATCGCTGGAAAATACTCATGTAACAAGGTAATCAAAAGAACAGCCTATGTCTATAAAGGTTACAGCGTAATTATACTTCCTATAGGTGATAGTGTTATTATACCTCCTATAGGTGATAGTGTTATTACACCTCCTATAGGTGATAGTGTTATTATACCTCCTATAGGTGATAGTGTTATTATACCTCCTATAGGTGATAGTGTTATTAATACTCATATAGGTGAAGTGTTTTACCTCCTATAGTGGATAGTGTTATTATACCTCCTATAGGTGATAGTGTTATTAAAACCTCCTATAGGTGATAGTGTTATATACCTCCTATAGGTGATAGTGATAGTGTATTATACCCTCCTATAGGCGATAGTGTTATTATACCTCCTATAGGTGATAGTGTTATATACCTCCTATAGGTGATAGTGTTATTTAATAGTCGTATAGGTGATAGTGTTATTAATACCTCCTATAGGTGATAGTGTTTATTATACCTCCTATAGGTGATAGTGTTATTATACCTCCTATAGGGTGATAGTGTTATTATACTCCTATAGGTGATAGTGTATATACTCCTATATGGTGTAGTGTTATTTACTCCTATAGGTATAGTGTTATTTACTCCTATAGGTGTAGTGTTATTATTCCTATAGGTGTAGTGTTATTACCTCCTATAGGTGATAGTGTTATTTATACTCAATAGGTGTAGTCTTATTTACTCCTATAGGTGATGTGTTATTATACCTCCTATAGGTGATAGTGTTATTATACTCCTATAGGTGGTAGTGTTATTATACCTCCTAATGGTGATAGTGTTATTATACCTATAGGTACGTGTTATAACGCCCAATAAGGTGATAGTGTAATTATAACCGTCCAATAGGTGATAGTGTACATTATACATAGTCTATAGGTGATAGTGGTTATTATACCTCCAATAGGTGATAGTGTAATTAATACATAGTCTATAGGGTGATAGTGTTATTATACCTCCTATAGGTGATAGTGTTATTATAACCTCCTATAGGTTACAGCGTAAATTAATACCTCCTAAGGTGATAGTGTTATTATACATAGTCTATAGGTGGTAGTGTATTATACCTCCAATAGGTGATAGTGTTTATTATACATAGTCTATAGTGATAGTGTTATTATACCTCCAATAGGTGAATAGTGTAATTATACATAGTCTATTGGTGATAGTGTTATTATACCTCCAATAGGTGATAGTGTAATTAATACATAGTCTATAGGTGATAGTGTTATTATACCTCCAATAGGTGAGTAGTGTAATTATACATAGGTCAATAGGTGATGTGTTATATCCTCCTATATGTTAGCGGTAATTTATAGCATCCTATGTGATTAGTGTTATTATACATAGTCTATAGGTGGTTAGTAGGTTATTAATACCTCCAATAGGTGATAGTGTTTTATACATAGTCTATAGGTGATAGTGTTTTATACCTCCAATAAGGTGATAGTGTAATTATACATATGCTATAGGTGATAGTGTTATTACTACCTCCAATAGGTTGATAGTGTAATTATACTAGTCTATAGGTGATAGTTGTTATTATACCTCAATAGGTTGAGTAAGTGTAATTATACATAGTCCTATAAGGTGACTAGTGTTATTATAACCTCCTATAGGTGATAGTGTTATTATCTCCTATAGGTGATAGTGTAATTATACATAGTCTCTAGGTGATAGTGTTATTATTCCTCCTATAGGTTACAGCGTAATTATAACCCTCCTATAGGTGATAGTGTTATTATACACTAGTCTATAGGTGGTAAGTGTTATTATAACCTCCTATAGGTGATAGTGAATTAACCTAGTCTATAGTGATAGTGTAATTATACCTCCTATAGGTGATAATGTTATTATACCCTTATGGTGATAGTGTTATATACTCCTAATAGGTTTTGTGTTTTTATACCTCCTATAGGTGGATAGTGTTATTAACTCTATAGGTGATAGTGTAATTATACCTCCTATAGGTGATAGTGTGTGTTAATCCTCCTATACGGTGATAGTGTATATTATACCTCCTATAGGTGATGAGTGTATTAAAACTCCTATAGTTGATAGTGTAATTATACCTCAGTATAGGTGATAGTGTATTATCCTCCTATAGGTGATAGTGTTATTATACCTCTTTTAGGTGATAGTGTTATTATACCTCCTAGGTGAGTAGTGTATTTAACTCCTATAGGTGATAGTGTTATTAAACCTCCTATAGGTGATAGTGTAATTATACCTCCTATAGGTGATAGTGTTGTTATACCTCCTATAGGTGATCGTGTATTATACCCTATAGGTGAATAGTGTATGAACTCAATAGGGAAGTGTTTTACAACCTCCTATAGGTGATAGTGTTATTATACCATCCTATAGGTGGATAGTGTTATTATACCTCCTATAGGTGATAGTGGTTATTATAAATTAGTCTATAGGTGAAGTGTATTATACTTTCCTTATAGGTGATAGTGTTATTATACTCCTATAGGTGATAGTGTTATTAATACTGCCTTAGGTCAGTGTTATTAAACCTCCTACAGTGATAGTGTTATTATACCTCTAAAGGTGATAGTGTTATTATACGCTCCTATAGGTGATAGTGTTATTATACCTCCTATAGGTGTAGTGTTAATACTCCTAAGGTGATAGTGTTATTATACCTCCTATAGGTGATAGTGGTTATATACATTCTATAGGTGATAGTGTTATTATACCTCCTATAGGTGAGTGTTATTTATGCCTCCTATAGGTGATAGTTGTTATTATACCTCCTATAGGTGATAGTGTTATATACTCCTAAAGGTGATGGGTGTATTAACTCCTATAGGTTGATAGTGTTTATACCTCCTATAGGTTGATAGTGTTATTATACTCCTATAGGTGATAGTGTTTATTATACCTACTATAGGTGATAGTGGGTTATTATACTTCCTATAGGTGAATAGTGTTATTATAAATACATAGTTCTATAGTGATAGTGTTATTATTCCTATCCTATAGGTGATGTGTTGAATAGGTTATTACACTCTATAGGTGATAGTGTTATTAAACTCCTATAGGTGAATAGTGTTATTATAACTCCATAGGTTGAAGTGTTATTATACCTCTATAGGTGATAG
>NW_019942715.1:197127-294025 GCF_002910315.2 Salvelinus sp. IW2-2015 | reverse complement strand
GTGTGGAGGCTATTATAGCAGCAAAGGGGGGGACCAACTCCATATTAATGCCCATGATTTTTGAATTGAGATGTTTGACGAGCAGGTATCCACATACTTTTGGTCATGTAGTGTATATTTTCCACTGCTCGACTAAATAAATCTCGGTCGACCAACAGCATATCGACCAAACAATCAACTAACTGGGGTCAGCCTTAATACACTGCTTTCAGAAAGTATTCATACCCCTTGACTTATTCCACATTATGTTGTGTTACAGCCTGAATTCAAAATGGATTAAATATTTATTTTTCTCACCCATCTACACACAATACCCCATAACAACAAAGTGAAAACATGTTTTTGGAAATGTTAGTATACTTAAAAAAWAAAAAAAATACAGAAATATCTAATTTACATAAATAAGTATTAACACCCCTGAGTCAATACATGTTAGAATCCCCTTTGGCAGCAATTACAGCTGTTAGTCTATCTGGGTAAGTCTCTAAGAGCTTTGCACACCTGGATTGTACAATATTTGCACATTATTCTTTTTAAAATTCTTCAAGCTCTGTCAAGTTGGTTGTTGAACATTACTAGRCAGCCATTTTCAAGTCTTGCCATAGGTTTTCAAGACGATTTAAGTCAAAACTGTAACTAGGCCACTCAGGAACATTCAATGTCATCTTGGTAAGCATCTCTAGTGTAGATTTGGCCTTGTGTTTTAGGTTATAGTCCTGCTGAAAGGTGAATTTGTCTCCCAGTGTCTGTAGGAAAGCAGAGTGAACCAGGTTTTCCTGTAGGATTTTGCCTGTGCTTAGCTCTGTTCCGTTTCTTTTTATCCTAAAACACTCCATAGTCCTTGCTGATGACAAGCATACCCATAACATGATGCAGCCACCCCCATGCTTAAAAATTATGTGTTGTATTTGCCCTAAACACAACACTGTTTATGAGGACATGAAGTTAATTTCTTTGCCACATTTTTTGCAGTTTTAATTTAGTGCCTTATTGCAAACAGGATGCATGTTTTGGAATATTTGTATTCTGTACAGGCTTCCTTCTTTATTCTCTGTCATTTAGGTTAGTATTGTGGAGTAACTGGTATTGTGGGCCAGTGACACGAAATCGCAATTTAATCCATTTAAAATCCAGGCTGTAACACAACAAAATATGGAAAAAGTCAAGGGGTGTGAATACTTTCTGAAGGCACTGTAGTTCTTCAACTACCACACAAATACTTTTAAAGAGTTGTCACCACTAGATATTTCTCTCCCAAAATAATAGCGTACAACTTTTTAATCATTACATCATCATTCACCTAAAATCAAACTTCAAATGTAAATCGTGCATCTATTTATCTGAAACCCACAGCATGATTGATTCAGAGTTTCTTTGCTTTCCTAAGAGTGTTGTCCACATGATCCTGCGTTTTATTCCCATCTTCTAACAAAAGAATGCTTTGTTCTATATGTTTCTTCTTTTAGTTTTCACACGCAACAACTGTAACTGAGACATTTTTGTGATCTAACTGCCCTACAATCCAAATCAATACGGTTGATATAGTAGTTTATCAAAGTAATTATTTTACTACAATAAACTTTGACTATATGCAACTGCTTTGCTTTAAATAGTAAAGTAAAACGTTTTAAACTTCTACCACTAACACAAAAATACTTCTAAAGAGTTAAAGCAAGTCCCACCAATTGTACTTCATGTACAATTACCATCTAGTTGACCAACAAAAACACACACAGCACCAATGAAGAGGGCAACAGACAGAGAGAAAGAGAGAAATATAGGCACCTGTCTTTCAATGTCACCACTCCCAAAAGTTTGCCGGAAGCCATTTTGAATGGCAGAGGAGAGCCCCTCCATGCTGAAGCGCTAGAGAGGAAGGAAGTGATGCAGAGAAACGGGAAGTAAGAGGCACACAAACAGGAAACAAGCAGGTGAAGAGAGAAGGAACCATATGCAAGGTTTAAAAGGTCAATATCCCCAAAACAATAAACCAGTAAATTCGTTTGTAAAAAGAGCAAAGTAATAAGGTATCAAGATAGTAATAAGGGGGGACATCTGCACAAGCAAGAAATTAGTTGTATAAGGTTTGAATACATTTTAAAAGGTTACTAAAACTGTCCACTCTGAATGTAAGCAATGCCATAAAACAGTGGATCAGCAGGCATTGTGTGTGTGTTTGTGTGTGTGTGTGTGTGTGCACGCACAGCATGGATGGTGTCACTCACTGATCCTAGTGCTTGTGTTCTCTCTGGTCGGCCCTGCGGCGCCCCGGCACCACTCTTGAGTTTTTTCTTTTTCTTCAGTAGTTCCTTGTGTTCCTTTTGTCTGTTCTGCACATCTATCAGGATAGAGATGAAGCTGTTCTTCACCTCTTTTTCAAAGTCCAGTTCGTCCCTGAGGGCCAGGTGTTGAATCAGCTCCTCACCGTAATGTCTGATGGCCATCTCCACCTCCTCTAGCCGCTCATTCAGCTCTGCTACACACAGGGTCCTCTCTCCTGCACACACACACACACACACACACACAGAAATGTAGCATAAGGGTGCAAACACACTTTCAACCTCCCTCTCCCACTCCCTCACACCATTTACACACACCATTTACACACACACACACACACACACACACACACACACACACCACACACACACACACACACACACACACACACACACACACACACACACACACACACACACACACACACACCTAACTGACAAGAGATATACTCACGCTCTTCATAGCTGTGGTTTGTTCTGGGGCGCTGGATGTCCAGAGAGAGCATGGCGAGGTCTGACTGAGAGGGGTGGTTCTGCTCTGCCTCCAGGTCAGGAGAGTCCTGCATCATCTCCTCTATCTCCTCAATAACCTACAATACACACGGTAACACCACACATTTGGGATCAGTTCCATTTCTATTCCTGTCTGTTGCATTGGACATAGAATGTCTCCATGTAGTTCAATTCCAATCCTTGGAATGAAATTGTATTCCTGAATTGACTGGCACTGTCGATAGAATAGACCCCAACTCTGGTTAACGCACACACACCGGCTCAGTCTACCTGTCATCTGTCTATGTGAAGCACATTCAAGCAACAGGCACAAGCCCCATACCCAGCTCTGCTACACTGTATTCTATCTTTGATAAAGTGCAGGTCAATCTTGGTCTATTCCAGGCAGAGCTGTGGGTTGGTAGGTTGGTAAATTGGTGGGTAGCCCTACCTGTTCTGCGGTGAAGAGGGGTTCGTCATTGAGGCAGGAGACGATGATGGTGTGCATGTCCATCTGTTCCCTCAGCTCCTCATCGTCGGACAGCTCCAGTGTTACATCATCCACCCTCTGACAGGTCAGGGGGAGGGGATTTAATCAAAACTAAATCCTGGCACAATGAAATCTGAATTTTAGATTGGAGCGATAAACAGATTGGACAGGAAGGTAGGGGCAGGGAGAGGGAGTGGTGGGGATATAGGGAGAAAGAGAGAGAGAGAGGGGGGGGGTGGAAGGAAAGGGGCAAAGAGAGAGCCCTCTATGAAGCAAGAACTTGACTCACTGGTTTGTTTTCGAGGTTTAGACTGGGGAGATGGAGGGAGCGCGTTCTAGACTGTTTCCAGTCCACTGCCATGACATTACCATAATTATCTGCAAGAGCATTCCAGATCCTGTGGGGGAAATGAGATGAGAGACACATAAACGTGAACACTACCGTCTGTAGGTCCAAAGCCCATGTAGAGAAGTGATCGCTAACTTCTAATAATGGTCAACAGTGGTTATTTTTGTGATAATGACGCTGCACTGTGCATGTAGCCAAATATTGGTTGCTAAGTGACAAATGCCACAAAGGTCACAAACATCTCACAAAAGATTTACCCAGATGATGCTGTACATTTTCAATCAAAAACATACATTGGAAGCAGTAAAATGAGGACTAATCCTCCAGCTGTGCGATATGTTTGGGCTGTTGATTATGCTACAGCCGCACTGCTTTAAGACAGTATTATGAATAGTGAAAAGGGGAAGGGTGAGGCATTAATAACTAATGTATCATTTATAAACAGCATAGTATTAGGCTAACTATTTATTAACCACAAACAGATCAGTGGGATCAACTATCTCTACCCAAGACATTATCCAAATCTTTTATCTTTTAGGAGGGGATAAATGTGAATTGTCCTATTTATTCTGAMCTCCAGGGAAGGGTATTTGGGTCAACATTCTAATCTAGAGTTTAGTGGGATGTCTTTGTTAGGCATATTTGGGACACCATGCASGGACATGTTTTCAACTGAGATTATGTGAGTTCTAAAATCTAGTTTGACGGAGAAGTCACATGACCACTGATAACATTGCTTATTGACAAATCATCAGCATAACTGACAGTGTGCATAGCAACAATAATGCATGAAAAGCATAATTATAAACGTAAACTTCTAGTGAAATGTATGTAGCATTACTGTAAGTCTATAGCAATATTATTGAATAGGTGTAAATATGATATACGCCTTTCTAATACAATGTTGAATGTTGGCAGCTAGCTATAAACTATCAATACACGTGACTGCATGTATGAGGGGAACGCAATTATGCAGAGCGAGACATTGAAATTTGATAGTATGTTGCAAGGGACGAACTAACTTTGGCCACGAGTCACTTCGCATACTCACTCGTCGTTCCTCAGTGTTGTATCCTCGGCGATAATGTTTACAGGGGCAATGTTCTCAGTTTTGGTGTTGAAAYTTCGGAAACACACTGTCAATTTCTCGTCGAAATTGTTCACCAGATCTTCCATGGACTTTAAACTGCCCATTTCGCCCGAAAAGCTGTTAAGCTCTGGAAGGACCATCACAACGCCKGTCACCTGCTCGACAACCAACTTTACTCGGTCCATACGAGTCCCCTGCTCTGAAACCGGCTCAAATTCCTTAAAATCGTGGCACTCATCATCGAAATGCGCAAGGGGCACCGCCATGGCTGCCACGCGAAACACCCTATGGGCCTCTGATGAATGATGTATGCGGCGATGGAATGTCAGGACACAGCATCCTCCAGTGGGAGCTGTGTCTCTGTGGACCGGTCCGAAAACTATTTTTCGCAACCTCCAAGGTCCTAACCTCTTGGGGTTTGCAGATCTATATAAACAGGATAGGTGCAATCAATATGGTAATATAACTACATTCGGGGAGCATACGCATTATTGCTTACACCCTTCTGGGGTTTACAGATCTGCAATCACTGAACACTAAGGTCAAAGGGAAATGGAGCAAGGGGTTTCTTTCAGTCCGGGCTTCCCTCTCACAAAATGACCCTTTGACACAAAAACGTAACCAAATGTACTGACAGAGGTAGAGGCCAAACAAATTATCTGGCAGTTTATTTTCAATAATCTAGAACATTAAATAATTTGTGGTCCCAAGACACAAACTATGGAATTGAATGACATTTACACAATAATAGTAGATAAGCTAGGCTCCAGTCAAATTYAGACCAGTCACCAGAGAATGACTAGACATTTTGATGCTTCAGGGACTAATTTTACATTGGTTTGCAAACATTCTGAGCCAACACCATTTTGCTCTTGTATAGCAACACTACAAAGCAGCACCCCAACATCTGAAACAGAAGAAATAGGTTTCCTTAGAAAGACTGACAGAATGTTCAACTGCACAACACATGCATTACAACATAATTCTTTCATACTAATTAGCCTATTGTTAGGTAACACTTTCCTTGACACCCAGCTTCATAACATGTTATGACAGTCATAACCCTGTCATAATATGGCATAACAGCTGACATTACCTGTCATATCACTGTCATGACATATATTGCGTTATTTTATGTTTGGTTATGACACCTACATAAGAGTGTCAAAACCCACATTTATTCAAATTTATTTTTTCCCTGCCAAGAAGTTTCCTTTTGTTTGAAAATGTGTTTCTTAAGTCCTTTGTTGTTCTTGTAATGAATTCTTTACAGTCATGTTTTTTTTTCATCATATCTTAAATAACTTGTAGAAAATACACTGTCATGAAGCATTATGACCATCCTGTGCCACTTCACTTGGACTAAGACAATACACTTTATGATACTGTCAAGAAGCTTTATGACCATCCGATGTCACTTTACTTGGACTAAGAAAATACACTTTATGACACTGTCAAGAAGCATTATGACCATCATAATCATATAGGCCTATCACGTACATGCCCTTATGTCAGTCATCAGTCAAAAAAAGGGTGTCTTGTCCTGCTTCTGAAATCTGCTCCTGCATTCATCCCAGCAAAAGAGCATTAGGGTAGGTGCATGTCWGACATCAATTTAGGCATAATTACAATAATACATTAATATGGTCAATTTCAGTAAATGTTATATAACAAACATAATATTGACAAGTAGGCTATGGTGTAATGGAAGTCGCTCTGGATAACGGCGTCTGCTAAATGACTCAAATGGAAAATGGAAATGGAAAGGTTTGTCTTGTGTGGTAGGTTTTGTGAGTTTTGACAGTCTTATGTAGGTGTCATAACCATCCATAAAACAACCTAATATTGTCACAACAGGTTTAAATATATGTGTCAGTGTTATGGCCATATTATGACAGGTTATGACAAGTTATGTCAGCTGTTATGACATGGTTATGACCGTGTCATAACGTGTTATGATGCTGGGTGTCAAGTAAAGTTGTTATTTATGTTGTCCTATAGGCTATTACTGTGTTAGTCTGGTGCTATTATAATTGAGTAATCTTTGCAGTGATAAACACTTTACCTTAGATTTTACCATTGCCTTATCAGTGCCAGAGGGACTATCTGTAACGGATGTCGTCGGCGGATGAGGAATCGGACCAAAGCGCAGCGTGGTAAGTGTTCATGATTTTTATTTACACTGAACACTAGAACAAAAATAACAAAGTGAGAAACGAAACCGAAACAGTCCTGTCAGGTGCTAAACACTAAACAGAAAACAACTACCCACAAAGCATAGGTGGGGAAAAGCTACCAAAGTATGGTTCCCAATCAGATACAATGATAGACAGCTGTCCCTGATTGAGAACCATACCCGGCAAAAACAAAGAAATACAAAACATAGAAAAAGGAACATAGAATGCCCACCCAAATCACACCCTGACCAAACCAAAATAGAGACATAAAAAGCTCTCTACGGTCAGGGCGTGACACTATCTTTCTGCACCTCTCCCTTTTTGCAATTGGTTAGTCTGATCCGTGCATTCAAGATGAATTCCTTTCCAATCATAATTTGCATTAATGACAAGAAAAAGTTAATTGGTTCAGGAASAATCATACATTAGACAACAACATACAGTAGGCTACAGCTATCGCTGACAACCATTATCATTACAGCATGACCAATGGAAAACACAAACAGCAGAACCTTACACAATTTCTATAACCATTACAACCAAAAAGTGTGTGCTCAGCATACACTCCCAATTTTAGGGGAAACTCTGGCGAGCTCACCTGAAGCAGTTTGTACTTGAAGTGAAGAACTTTGTAGAGATACTCCTCATTAGATTTTTGGTTGAATGAGCCCAGAGCAAAGGCCATAGCTTCATTGGCCTCTAGCTGGACATTATATCCCAGTATGCTTATAGTTGCCAGCAATAAACAAAGCAGTACCAATACCTGCAACTTTGGCACCGCCATGTGTAATTTCTATTCTCAAGTTACATTTACTTTGTAACTCAAGCAAGGCTCCATACTACTCTGCAATGGATTCTCTGACCTCCAAAATACACTAAAGAGTAATGGAGAATGGGTGTGGTGGCAGGAAATTTCACCATTCACTTTACTAATAAAACATTTAATCAAGCCATGCAATCACAGTCTAATATTTGTACTACTGTGACAGGTATTCATTGATATAAATGTTACGATGGCATTTGTGATGCATATGAGAGTGAAAAGTAGCCAAACATTATGACTGTCTAGATAGAGTGTGGGAAATAGAAAGATTGTGTGACCAACCTGTGTTTTGAGACCGATATACAGGCAATGGCTGAAGAAACCTTTCAGAGAGCAAACTCTCTCCTTGTTCACAAAGCTGAAACTATATTGACTGGTGTTTTGCAGGTACTATTTAATAAAGCTGCCAGTTGAGGACTTACTAGACACTAATATACCTGTCCTCTTGCTCAGTTGTGCACCGGGGCCTCCCACTCCTCTTTCTATTCTGGTTAGAGCCAGTTTGCGCTGTTCTGTGAAGGGAGTAGTACACAGCATTGTACGAGATCTTCAGTTTCTTGGCAATTTCTCTCATGGAATTGCCTTCATTTCGCAGAACAAGACTAAACTGACGAGTTTCAGAAGGCAGTTCTTTGTTTCTGGACATTTTGAGCCTGTTATCGAACCCACAAATGCTGATGCTCTAGATACTCAACTAATCTAAAGAAGGCCAGTTTTATTGCTTCTTTAATCAGGACGACAGTTTTCAGCTGTGCTAACATAATTGCAAAAGTGTTTTCTAATGATCAATTAGCCTTTTAAAATGATAAACTTGGATTAGCTAACACAACGTGCCATTGGAACACAGGAGTGATGGTTGCTGATAATGGGCCTCTGTACACCTATGTAGATATTTCATTAAAAAATCTGAAATTTCCAGCTACAATAGTCATTTACAATATTAACAATGACTACAATGTATTTCTGATCAATTTGATGTAATTTTAATGGACAAAACATTTGCAAAACAAACAAGGACATTTCTAAGTGACCCCAAACTTTTGAACAGTAGTGTATATAGAAAGTCTACACCCCCTTGAACAAAAAAACAAAAATGTGAGTTACAAAGTGGGATTGAAATAGATTTAATTGCATTTTTTGTCATTGATATACACAAAATACTCCATAATGTTAAAGAGAAAAGAAAATTCTACAAATTCTACAAATTAAATAACTCAAATATAGTCATTTCATAAGTATTCCCCCATTTCTTTAGGCAAGCCTAAATGAGTTCAGAAGTAATATTTGGCTTAACAAATCACATACGTTATATAGACTCACTCTGTATGAAATAATAGGGGTTGACATGATTTTTTTATAACTACCCCTTCCTCTGTCCCCCAAACATACAACATCTGTAAGTTCTCTCAGTCAAGTATAGAATTTCAAGCAAAGATTCAACTACAAAGACAAAGGAGCTTTTCGAAAGCCTCATAAAGAAGTGCAGTGATTTGTTGATGGGTAAGAATAACAAATCAGACATTGAACATATCTTTATGCATGGTGACGTTAATAATTATGCTGTGGATAATGTATTAAACCACTGAGACACATCAAAAATGCAGTCGTCCTTCTGATCTGAGCTGCAGGACAGGAAGGAAACAGCTTCACCATGAGACCATTGGTGATTTTATTGTTGCCAAGTAAATAAAACAACATTATACTGACTCCACAATGCTGATTTAACAGAGTGAAAAGAAATTAAAAAATATGCATATGTATGCAACAAGGCACTAAAGTAATATGCAAAAAACAGCATAGGAATACACTTTTTGGACTAAATGCAAAGCCTTATGTGTACTTCTTCTTTACATTTACATTTACATTTAAGTCATTTAGCAGACKCTCTTATCCAGAGCGACTTACAAATTGGTGCATTCACCTTATGATATCATGATATCATAAGGTATATGGTATATATGAGGTATATATAAGGTATATATGATATTCTTCTTTGGTATCATGGCRTTCGCACATTTTGATTGTGCATACCGCCACCTACTGTGCGGTAGTGTGTGGTCAATCACTTACATTTTGTGATAAAACAATAAAAAAGAAAGGGGGAAAGGAAAATACTGCACCACCAACTAACCCTACACGCATAGTACCAGTCAACCAGCTTCATGAGGTAGTCACCTGGAATGCATTTCAATTAACAGGTATGCCTTGTTAAAAGTTCATTTATGGAATTTCTTTCTTTATTAATGCGTTTGAGCCCATCAGTTGTGTTGTGACAAGGTAGGGTTGGTATACAGAAGACAGCCCTATTTAGTAAAAGACCAAGTCCATATTATGGCAAGAACAGCTCAAATAAGCAAAGAGAAATGAAAGTCCATCATTACTTTAAGGCATGAAGGTCAGTCAATCCGGAAAATGTCAAGAACTTTGAAAGTTTTTCAGGTGCAGTCGCTAAAACCATCAAGCGCTATGATGAAACTGGCTCTCATGTGGACCGCCACAGGAAAGGAGGATCCAGAGTTACCTCTGCTACAGAGGATAAGTTCATTAGAGTTACCAGCCTCAGAAATCGGCAATTAACTGCACCTCAGATTGCAGCCCAAATAAATGCTTCAGAGTTCAAGAAACAGACACATCTCAACATCAACTTTTCAGAGGAGACTGTGTGAATCAGGCATTCGTGTTCAAATTGCTGAAAGAAACCACTACTAAAGGACACCAATAAGAAGAAGAAAATTGCTTGGGCCAAGAAACACGAGCAATGGAAATTAGACCGGTGGAAATCTGTCCTTTGGTCTGATGAGTCCAAATTTGAGATTTTTTGTTCCAACCGCCATGTCTTTATGAGATGCAGAGTTGGTGAACGGATGATCTCTGCATGTGTGGTTCCCACTGTGAAGCATGGAGGAGGAGGTGTGATGGTGTGGGAGTGCTTTGCTTTATTTAGAATTCAAGGCACACTTAACCAGCATGGCTACCACAGCATTCTGCAGCGATACGCCATCCCATCTGTTTTGTGCTTAGTGGGACTATCATTTGTTTTTCAACCCAAAGCACACCTCCAGGCTGTGTAAGGGCTATTTGACGAAGAAGTAGAGTGATAGAGTGCTGCATCAGATGACCTGGCCTCTACAATCACCCGACCTCAACGCAATTGAGATGGTTTGGAATAAGTTGGACCGCAGAGTGAAGGAAAAGCAGCCAACAAGTGCTCAGCATATGTGGGATCTCCTTCAAGACTGTTGGAAAAGAAATCCAGGTGACTACCTCATGAAGCTGGTTGAGAGAATGCCAAGCATGTGCAAAGCTGTCCACAAGACAAAGAGTTGCTACTTTGAAGAATCTAAAAWATAACATATTTAACACTTTTTTGTTTACCACATGATTCCCTTTGTGTAATTTTGTAGTTTTGATGTCTACAATGTAGAACACAGTAAAAATAAAGAAAAACCCTTGAATGAGTAGGTGTTTCCAAACTTTTAAATGGTACTGTATATACACCACTATTTAATACAAATCTAAATCCCCACCCCATTCCACTACTTTGTCCCTAACTGATCCTAMACCAGGCCAACGGACTGGGAGAAAGGGACTATTTCGTTCAATACACCTCGAAACTCTTCTGCAGTAAAACCTTGTACACCCAAGTACTTCTCTGCAGCTGATAACCATGGCAATGAACGCTAAGAAGCAAAACTTACTGACAAACACATTTGTATTACTCTGTATTGGCCTAGGCCTACTACTCACCCTTGACCAATCATCCTCAACTCTCTTCACTGCCTCAGTATACGACACCTTCTGTTCTACTCTGACCCTGGCAACCTCAACCTTTCTCTCTCCCACACCGGGCACTTCTGATCCCCAGCAACATGGGCACCCCCACAATTGACACAGTTTTTTCCACCGATACTACAAATTCGTTCGTCCCATGCCCTCCTGCACACTTCTCACATCTCCTAATCTCTCTCCTACACACTGCTGCAACATGACCGTAAGCTTGGCATCTGAAACACCTTAGTGGTTTCGGCACAAGTTATTTGGACTGACTGAATAACTGACATATCCTAACATGACTTTATCAGGTAAAGATTCTGCTTCCAAACTCAAAAGGACAGACAATGTCTTCTCAGTTTCACCACGCTCACCATCGGGTCTGCGTCGTACCAATCAGAGGGCGTCACAGACACAGAGAACTTTCCATTTCAGTTTCTCCACCTCAAYGCCACCCCAGTAATCACTCCTTTCAAAGGCTTCCTGCTCCGAAAAGCAAAGCAAGTCACAGGTCTTGTCCCTAGTCACGTGAAGCAAGACATTCGCTCCCTCTGGACAGAAAAACGTCACAAGTCCACTTCGAGCTACCTTTACAGATTTAACAGTACCAAAATCATTTTCTACCCAGCCTGAGACTACAGCCAAACGGCAGGGATCCACTTTCTCCAAAAATGTCCCTCTCACTGTGTCACCTTGCTTGTAGAAAAGTGGAGCAGAGCATGCTGAGCGATCTCCAGCTCTGAGGAGAAGGAAGTAACTAGAGAAAAGTTATAAGTTCCAGTCATCTCCTGTGATTTCCTTTAGTTAGCATTCTTTGTTTTTGCCAAGGCCAATGTGCGTCCTTCGGAAATGTGAGTACATATTTCTTACTCTTCATGTGTGTATGTTGTGGATACACTCTGCTATGATTATTTTGTTTCTCTTTGTTATACTAATTGGTGTTTTTCAGCACAATAAGAGCTAAGACGTTAATATTTGTGGTAAACTCTACACAGTTGTGTTCTGTGAGTGTCACTAAGTAGGCGGATACCCCATTTCACGGGTCCACAATTCATAGGTTAGGCTGCAGAGAGCAGTATGAATGGCCAATACACATAATAGACTGATTGGAAAGGTGATTTCCCACAGTCAAAGTCCTGCAATAAGAGCTAAGACAGATGTTATGGATGTTAAACTGGTGAGTGTTTTATGCTACCAAACACGCATTTGCACACTGCAGTCAGTGCACAACAGAGCCAGAGGCGCTGTTAATGTCATTAGCAAGCAATTTGTTTTCTCAGCAGTTTGAGTAGTGTCCTGTCTGACAGTGAAATGTGGCTAAGTTAGCTAGCTCTTACTGTAACTTGGTCTATGGAGTAGCTAGCTACTAGTAGTGTTACAAAAATGTAGGACTGGCATTTGGATGTAAACTAACGTTATCTAGCTTCTGAGTCAAGGTCAGCAGTTGTTGTTTGGCTCTAGCTAGCTAGCTAATGGCTGAAGTTATTTGTGTAACAAACCTTCCATAAACAAATATASCAAACGCCCTTTCTTTGCCTTTTTGTTAGCTAGCTAGCTGACTGGTGTTAGCTAGCTACGGAGGTTAACTGCTGGACTTTGGACAAGCAAGCTAGCTAGATAATAATGTTAACAGCAGCTGTGTTGTTGCTGACCTGGTTAAATAGAACTCTGAGATTTGGCTGAGTTGATTTGCACATTTTAAAAAAGGTGGTATCTCGAACCTAAAAGAGTTAATTGGCTGTCCTCATAGGATAACCCTTTGAAAAACCCTTTTTGGTTCCAGATAGAACCTATTGGTTCCATGTAGAACCCTTTCCGCAGAGGAGTCTACATGGAACCCCAAAGGGTTCTACCTGGAGCCAAAAAGGGTTCTTCAAAGGGTGCACCTATGGGGGCAGCCGAAGAACCCTTTTGGAACACTAAGAGTGTAGTGTAGGTAGATCCAATTGATATAGCACTACTTCTAATAGAATAACTTTGTAAAGCAAATCAAATCCTATTTTATCTCTCCTTTTTTTTTCAGGTGCAAAACCCTTGTGTCCTGATTCAACAAGACACCTACCTCGGTGAGTCATGTAAAGATTCTTCCTCTTCTCTCTTGCTCATTCTCCCTGTCGCTCACTTAAACTCACATACGTACGTGCGCAGTTGCAGAAAAGAGGAAGAGATTTGCCAATAACACCCATTTCTAACAATGTTTGTTGCAGAAATGATATGTCAGACAACTTTTGAACAAGATAATGTTGTTGTCTCCTTATTGCCTCTTTACACATACTTACATTTTTACATGTAGCTTTCTTTTTTTAAGACTGCCAAGCTGTCCTCAATTGGGGGAACCTCTGTCAGGGACAATGTCCTCAGGATTATGGAGTGTGTGTTTCTAAAAGGTTGTATGAATATCACAACATGTATTAGGATTAAGCAAAACTTTACCATTTAAAATGGGTTAAAAATTGTCATTATCCAACTTCTGTCTAATGTTGATATCCTCTTTCTTAAAATGTTTCAGATTGATGACTAATTCATTAAATTCCCACTTCAATATGAAGGGACAGAGGAGCAAACATGCCTTTGCTACGACTTTTTGTTGATTCTGTTAAAGATATTTTACTGTGCGTTACTGTTCTGTCGTGTTGTCATGACTGTCTTGTGAGGATCACAATGGGTCAGATCAGCTTGGAAATGGCTGACAATAACCAGACCTTCTCCCACCCGCAGAGGGGAGGATGGAACTGGTGTGGGTGTTTTGATGATACCGCCACACCCGGTCGTAAATTAAGCAATAGAGGACTCTCTCTCTACCCTCCAGTATTGGCTAAAGGAATGTCCCTTTGTCTCCAGAGACTTTTGCCCACCCAAAACTCTAATGTCCAAAAAGTGGATAATGGAACAATAATTCTAACATAAAGAATGTTGGGAATAGTCAGTGGGGAAATGTAGAAAACTAATGTCATATTGTTTTTCATTGTGTGATGTCGTTAAAAACTGTATGGATGAAATTCTGTAACTTGGAAAGGAAACCCCCTTTATCTGTCAAGTTTCCATCCAATACCTTGTGCATATGATATGAACAATGATGAAAGTATCTTTGTTAAGATAGGGATTTGATTTTAGGAGTCATAAGAGATAACTTCTAATCATACCCGTTGCACATTAATTAGCCACACCCTGAGTGAGGTCAGAAGAGCGTGTCAGACGGAAGGAGCCGTCCCTTTGGCCAGTGTGCATAACAAGTCTTGGTAATGAAATTCACATTAGAGTGGAGCAATCGCTACACGTCTGAAATGGTTGGAACTTTGAACCTCAACACGAGGTGAAGAAATAAACTAATCTTCCTTTAGACCAGAGAGACGAAAAGCTGAAGCTCATGTCCATAGTGGTCAGAATCCTGAACCCTGAATAATCAACACGAGGAGGAGGTTCAGAATTATGAATATGATAAGAGGTAATGATTAATAAGGTGACTGTTTATCGATGAAATAGATATATACAGTTGAAGTCAGAAGTTTACATACACCTTAGCCAAATACATTTAAACTCAGTTTTTCACAATTCCTGATATTTAATCCTAGTAAAAATTCCCTGTCTTAGGTCAGTTAGGATCACCACTTTATTTTAAGAATGTGAAATGTCAGAATTATAGTAGAGAGAATTATTTATTTCAGCTTTTATTTCTTTCATCACATTCCCAGTGGGTCAGAAGTTGACATACAGTCAATGAGTATTTGGTAGCGTTGCCTTTAAATTGTTTAACTTGGGTCAAATGCTTTGGGTAGCCTTCCACAAGCTTCCCACAAGAAGTTGGGTGAATTTTGGCCCATTCCTCCTGACAGAGCTGATGTAACTGAATCAGGCTTGTAGGCCTCCTTGCTCACACACAATTCTTCAGTTCTGCCCACAAATGTTCTATAGGATTGAGGTCAGGGCTTTGTGAAGGCTACTCCAATACCTTGACTTTGTTGTCCTTAAGCCATTTTGCCACAACTTTGGAAGTATGCTTGGGGTCATTGTCCATTTGGAAGACCCATTTGCGACCAAGCTTTAACTTCCTGACTGATGTCTTGAGATGTTGCTTCAATATATCCACATAATTTGTCTTCCTCATGATGCCATCTATTTTGTGAAGTGCACCAGTCCCTCCTGCAGCAAAGCACCCCCACAATATGCTGCTGCCACCCTCATGCTTCATGGTTGGGATGGTGTTCTTCTGCTTGCAAGCCTCCCCCTTTTTCCTCCAAACATAACGATGGTCATTATGGCCATATAGTTCTATATTTGTTTCATCAGACCAGACGACATTTCTCCAAAAAGTACGATCTTTGTCCCCATGTGCAGTTACAAACCGTAGTCTAGCTTTTTTATGGCGGTTTTGGAGCAGTGGCTTCTTCCTTGCTGAGCGGCCTTTCAGGTTATGTCGATAGAGGACTCGTTTTACTGTGGATATAGATACTTTTGTGCCTGTTTCCTCCAGGATCTTCACAAGGTCCTTTGCTGTTGTTCTGGGATTGATTTGCACTTTTCGCACCAAAGTACATTCATCTCTAGGAGACAGAACGCGTCTCCTTCCTGAGCGGTATGATGGCTGCGGGGTTCCATGGGGTTTATACTTGTGTACTATTGTTTGTGCAGATGAAAGTGGTACCTTCAGGCATTTGGAAATTGCTCCCAAGGATGAACCAGACTTGTGGAGGTCTACAAATTTTTTCTGAGGTCTTGGATGATTTAGTTTGATTTTCCCATGATGTCAAGCAAAGAGGCACTGAGTTTGAAGGTAGGCCTTGAAATACACCCACAGGTACACCTCCAATTGACTCAAATGATGTCAATTAGCCTATCAGAAGCTTCTAAAGCCATGACATCATTTTCTGGAATTTTCCAAGCTGGCACAGTCAACTTAGTGTATGTAAACTGACCCACTGGAATTGTGATACAGTGAATTATAAGTGAAATAATCTATCTGTAAACAATTGTTGGAAAAATTACTTGTGTCATGCACAAAGTAGTTGCCCTAACCGACTTGCCAAAACTGTAATTTGTTAACAAGAAATGTGTGGAGTGGTTGAAAAACGAGTTTTAATGACTCCAACCTAAGTGTATGTAAACTTCCGACTTCAACTGTACCTTATAGAGTTTAATTCGGGAGATGGTAACTCTTTAAACAATTTATTCCATGGTGCCCCAAATCCTAATGAGTTAATTGTTACATGATTAATTTAATCGGGTAACAATTCAACATAGTTAGTGGATTAAATAAATAAGTCATCAGATTACTGAAGGTAAAGTTGCGACAATGTCCTGCATGCCCACATTATGCCTATCATTAATTTATTTTCTTCTCTTTTTATGCTTACAGTAAGTGCCATGAAAAGCCAGAAAACTCAGTAGGTTGATCTGTTGCTGGAAAGTCCTAAAATATGACCCTGACCGCAGTGGTGTAGAAGGGTGCAAACTATGTATATGAGCATCTTGCTCTTTTTTTAAAGACATCTTTAAGCTATAACTGCCACAAAATGTGTCAACTAGCACCATGGAAATACCTATAGGCAGCGGATTCCACAAAGTTTCTTCAAGAATGTCCTTTTCTAGTTTTCTTTTAAAATCTCAAATTGATACAGATGTAATGAGCTGATTCTCTTCATTGCAGATCTGACACATCACATGACTCTTCAAGAGAGCCACTATGCTCCAGATTGCCTTCTGTGCTCAGAAGACCTTGTGAGGCTCTGCCCCATCAAACCATGCTTATCAATCATTAATCAAATAAGACAATGGGACTTTTATATGTGTCCCAGTCTTTATATTCATGTAATATCTGTGGGTGAATTTTGAAACAATTACTGTATGCAGATGTGCAAAAAATTGTGATGTAGATTTGTTTTTGCCATTGTTTGATCCATTTAAAATGTAAGAATATGTTGCTGGTTAACTTTAATTGGTGACTATGGAAACAAATAGAAATGTAATGAACAATGTTTTCAATACCCAACTTTATCCTCAGCAATACATTTTACAGTACACTCTTAGAAAAAAAGTGTAGGTTATAAGCAGTAGTCAGGTGGTTATGACCAGTAGGCTGCATAATATAGTGGTCACAATTATGACCAACTGGTCGTATGGTGGTCAGAAAAAATACGTTATATTCTGGTCAGTAAAAATACTGTAATGACCTGGCTAGATCCTAAATGAACAAATGTTCAGACAGAGGATTGCGTTTACGAATTCCCGATGTATTAACCAAACTCATCACAGGCTACTGTTTGGCTGTAGCCCACGCCAAATACATCAAGGAAAACAGTATCAAACAAAGGTGACCCATCACTCAAAGGTGACCAGACGTAAAGAGGGAGAACAATGACTAAGTATGGTCTTCAATTTGCGGCGCTCCACCCCCTTCCAAACGATCTACTACAGTACGAGAGGTGGCAGTATAGTTAAAACCTGACCCTTTGCACCAATTTCAAAATACCCGGAAATAGCAGTGAATGCGGAAGACGAAAGATGGAGGCGGCTGTGTTCATTCTATCGCTGGTCGACTGCTGTGCTCTGATTTTTCTGGCGGTGTACTTCGTATCCTTTTCTTGAACATTAGCTAATACGTTGTGTATTTGGATCTCTATTACTATCCTTTGTTACAATCAATACGTTTTGGCGCTCGTGCTTTGTGGGTACCTGTCTGTGGCAGACAAGTGCTAGTTAACGTTGGCCGTGGTTTAAGCATGATCAAACGTATCAATCCAATCCGTAGTGCTCTGTCTTGATAAACGGRCGTTAGCGAACTAGCCAGCAAGGGCCAGTTAGCCAACGCCCTGTTCGTCCTTTGCATTTTAAAATGTCGATATTCTGGCTGTCAACAGCAGTGTTGACATATTTTAGATGCAGTGTCTGCTGCTTGTTTTTTCCTAGCAAAAGTTCAGTGGTTAAACAGACCGTCAGTCCTAGTTACTCACACATTCCTAAGTATTCAATGGCGTCCTCGCTTGAGTTAGCTGACATTCAGAATATAGAGAAACTGTTACTGTATAGCTAAACGTTAGCCTTATACATCTCTGCCCAGACAGTTTACATACCTTAACTTCATGAATAGGTAATTACCCTCTCCGATCTAGAATGTGACTACATCAATGCTCGAGCCTGCTGTTCGAAGTTAAACAGAGTAAGCACACTTGTCATGGGTAATTTCCTTTCAAATATATATTTTTGCATGTACACACAGCTAGCTAGCTCTCGAGAACCTAGGGGGCATAGCCTCCCTTTATGGCTTTCGGTTAAATGTGTAGACCATAACTGGCTCACTGTAAACTATAATCCCGACACTGTTTTAACGGTTCGAAACATAAAATCTCGTTTGCGATAAGGTTTTGGAAACATTTGGGATTTAACTTTCACATCAGCAAGAAATACTATTTCAAATTCCAAAAGATACATTTGTGAATCGCAAATCGAGCATCACCGGGCCACATTTTGGTGTGCCGACGTTTCCCAATGTTCTTGAATTTCGGATTTCGTTTTAAGTAATTGTTATATATGGCAGAGCACCCCGCTAATAAAGCGAGATATCCCACCTTGTTACCCACTCCACAAAGCCGGGAGGCAGCCTGTGGTCAAAACGAATACAATCATTTTTTTACACGGATAAACGCCCCCTACCGGGTCAATCGGGTGAGCTAAATCGAACTCCCGCCATTGGATTTTTTTTTTTTTTTWAACACAGCAGGGTGTAACTTTGATAAACTGTACAGTAAGTGTATTTTTTTGTGTTTTTTCGTCGCTGATATGAAAGTTAGCTGCAATWTGTAACTTGTTGGCCACTGGGTCAAATTCCCATAGAAATGTGTGTTATAGCTCTGTCATTCTCATTGAAAGCAAGTCTAAGAAGAGGTAGATATGTTTTATGTGCGAATTCTGTGCTACCGTTTCGTTTTTGCGTCTTTACTTTAGGTTTTGTACACCATTTTCATTCAAACAAATTAAATTACAATATTTTTGGTTATGGAAGATATATTTCACAGCGGTTTAGATGGTACAATGATTCTCTACACTATACTTGCTGTTTAGTCAGAAATTGAAATGTTTATATATCGTTCAACATTCCAAAACCCCTATCACAAGTGAGGCGTTTTTCGTTTAGACAGCGAGCATTTGCGCTAGAGGACAGACTAATTCCCACTGCCAAAAAGGATGTGGAGATGCCCAGGGCGAAAAATCTGATATCAACCTTGGAGGGACAATTACATTACATTTTCTCTAAGAGCAATTCTGAGGGGGACACCAAAAGTAGTGCTGTAACACATAGCCTACGTTGTAAATGTTAAATGTATATTGAGGAACCATAATTCCTACAACTGAATAATTGATAGGTACAGTAGTTAACTGAAGGGTTTAACCAACTTGTTCAAATGTTTAAATCATTATAATACTACTACTAATAATAGTTATAGCAGTGCTCCTTACCAGTCCAGTATGTATGCAGGTATTCGTACTTACAACTAGCAATATCAAGAAAGGCCAGTAGGTAGCAATGGTACTGTACACTGTATGGGTGTAGTTTTCATAAATACAATGAACATGGTGTGATCTCATCTAAAATATAATCTCCATTGAGAACCATCACAAAGTTAGTCTCCGTATTGAATTGACCTTTTAATTTGACTTTTTCTGATACGTTTATATAGTCATTAAATGTGCCACTGGCCTGAGTCTACTACAATATCTTTAACAAGAACAAAAGTTAAAATAAGTACAGTTCAAAGCAAAATAACTACTTCAATGAAAAACCCAAATAAATCAAACAAAATATCCTTCAGTCAGTGTCTCAACTCTTCAAACAGCAGCTATGGACAAGTATGTCGCACAAAGTATGCAATTTTAAATAAAATAACATGAAATAAATAATTTGTAAGTGTACTGTCGTGTACTGTCATGTACTAAAACTACTCTCCTCTAGGCTGCTTAGTACCGCCATACTGCCTAGCACAGCTCTAATAGCAGTATTCCGCACAGTCCACCTTGTTGGACATAGGGGTTTCCGGGTGGGCAGATGTGTTTCTTTGGACGTGGCAATTGATTCAAACATGCTCTTAAACTTTCCTGACTGGCATAGAGGAACCTAACTGATGGACCCAAGAAAGGAAGAATCCCGGATCAGTGGGGAGGCTGAGCAGCCAGCCTGTGTAATCAGATTTACACAGTGTGCTCCACAATGGACATAGAGGGCTAATGGCTGCTGCCTTCTCACAATTGCCTGTGCACCTGTGTATTTTCCTGCCATGTTTGAGGCACCATCGTAACTCTCCCACGTAAGCCAGACATGGGCAAATTGAGCCTCAACAACACTTCAGTTGCCACTTTCGCAATGCCTCTGCCTGTTGTCTCCGCACCCTGTATAGCCAAAATACCCCGTGAGGGACAAGGTCATGGTCAACATAATGCAAAAAGACACTCTCCTGTTCAGCACCGAGAGCATCTTGAGTACCATCAACAATTAATGAAATGTACAATCGGAAGAGATCTAATCTCAGCTGCAATGCCCGAATGATGTATTGGCCATGATGTTCAGAATTTCATTCTGTGCTTTGGGGCCTCTTGAAACGTAAACATCTGTTGGCAAGAGTTTGCGGTTCAAAAATTGTGGGTGTGGCTGATATGGTTTTGTGCCATCACTGAGTAACTGGACAATGCTGTGCCACTGTCCCTCATACTGGTGCTGCTGGCAACAAGGGTGACACCTGGTCCTGCCGTGGCTGTGACATTGTTCTCTGAAGTCTCTCTCCCTGGCTCTTTCCCTTTCACCACCCTCACTGACTCAGTCTGTCTCCTAGAAAGAAATAAGGTGTTTGCCGTACTCCTAACTACCGGTACCCAACTACACAATTAATCACAACAGCAATCAATTGCCATAACAAATCTTAGTTTAGTCATCAGTTTAAGTTGAAGCGGGGGTATCCATGGCATTTTCCAAATTATGTCCTATTTTACAAGTAAAAAAAATTGAGAACCTTTCATAATGTTGCCAAACAAAGACTCAACAAACTTACCTGAGACTCCCTGTCTCTGCCAGTCTGTCCCTGCCTATCTGTCCCCACTCTGCTGTCTGTGTGCCATCTGTTGCTGCTCTGCCTAATGACATCATTGTGAAACATTCCATTAGCATTTCACTTCTTTCTTATGAACATTTATCAACTCGTCTTTGAGATATTAGGCTACTAGAGGTCTTACTTTGCGTTTTGGTGTACTGAAAAATATCTGATGTCCGTCTTTTTACTTTTTTCTGCCATTTTTCTACCTGGCTGGCTGGCTGGCGGTCTAGCTGCACACACACACATTTACACAACATATGCTACACCTTTTCTAATTTTAATATAGTTTGTTTCATATTGGCTGGCTTCACAACATGCTGAATTTGTAAAGCTAGCGAGCACCAACTCCGTTTCTGTGGTGTTTGCCATATCTTAAAAAAAAAAAAGGTGAAATAAAAATAATGTAAAAAAGTTCACTAGCGACAATTTAGCTTTTGCAACGAGACCATTAAATATATTTAGACAATGGTATAAAGAGAGTTGTAGTTCAGTTTGGACTTCAGTTTATCGCCAACTTTATCACAGGGACTTTGAAGCACTACAGCTGCTGATTTGGAATAAACTAAAGATAGCAAAGATTCCATCTTTGACGACGCCACATTAATGGAATAGGTATCAGCTAGCTTGCTAGTTAATGTTTGCTTTAGTTTGCGCGCTAGCTCTGCAAATTCAGCTAGTGTGTGAACCCTGCCAACATAAAAATGTAAACATTGCTATGGCCGAATTGACTGGATTAACCTCACGTCAGTTACGTACATGTGCCTTTCAGACAGTAGATACGAACCCTCTATTACCTTGCCAGCTAAAGAACTGGCAGTGGATCAAACCATTGTGAGGCAAAGGGAGGGGTGGTCGCAATCTTTTGAAACTTAAAAAGGCGCTATTAAGTGTCTATAATCAGCACAACTGCTTTCATTGCGTATTAWTAATATTATTGAAATTACATAGTTATGTTTACAGTGATAGATTGGGGGGGACAAATCATATTTTTCCCAGGATGGGGGGGTCGTGTCCCCCCCGTCCCCCCTGGGATTTCCGCCTATGGGAATGCCATAGAGCCCCACAGTGGAGGTGATATAATACCCATAACCTAATGGTCAAACAGGAAAGTGGTTCCAATCGTTTTCCACCCATCTAAAAATCACCTATGTGAAAAATGAAACACTTAAAATAAGTGCTGTGTTTCGTGTAGGCTTACCCTGGCGTGATGTTTTGATAACCATGTTCTATCTCGGACAAGGTGATTTGTCAATATATTMTTTTCCATTAACTCTGACTCGAAAATGCAAATTAAGATCAAAGTAGACATCATGCAAAACTACAAATCCCTGCAAGCACCTGTAGACCATCGCAAGCTGACACCTTTGCTAACAGGTACTGTGTCAATTTAAAACTTGCATGAGACAGTTCACAGAATTGTCAATTTAAAGAAATTCAGCCAATTTATTCATTACTATATTTACCTAACATTAGATAGTTAATCTAGAGATCCTATATTTTGCCTTGATTCGGCAGTCTCGTCCAGATCATTATGGCATTTGTAGTTCTTCATGATAGCCACATTAACAGCTAACTAGCCTTTCATTTTGGGGGGGTAAATGCAGGCAAATATATTGATAAAAGTAACTTTATCCTAGAGCAGGCGTTTGCAAAGGCCGAACTGCGACCTGATTCAATATGGCCCGCGGACTCAGGCTCAGATCACATAAAGAATTTGCGATTAGTAAAGTATTTGTTATTCAAATTAAAAGCATAATGATTTAACTCCGACCGCTTGAGGGACATTTATTTTGAAGGCACTTATAAGTAACAACTGCACGAGGACAGGCAGTGACTGACAGACTGACACACGTTACAAATAGTAGCTAGCTAGAAGTTGCGCTAAAATGAGTTTTTCAAAGAAAGTAGACAATGAATGTAGGGTGTTACAGCAAGAGTGGACTTCGAAATATTTCTTTGAGGTATCAGGGAAAGCTGTGTGCAAGGAGAGCATCGCAGTCTTGAAAGACTACAACTTGTCCCGACACTTCCAAACGAAGCATGCAGAGAAATATAGGAATATGTATTCTGAGCAGAGGGCAAATGCATCGAAATAGTTGCTTTCTCAGTTGCAAAAGCAGCAAGGACTTTTAACAAAACTGCATTCAGCAAACGACGGAATTGCGAGTGCTAGCTAAGTACTGTCCTACACAATTGCTAAACATAGCAAACCATTCGCTGAGGGCGAATTCATTAAATAATGTTTAATTGACTCTGCAGCAATACTTTGCCCCGACAAGAAAGCTGTTTGAAAATGTTTCCCTGTCAAGACGAACAGTGACACGGCATGTTGAGTACATCACAGAGAATAAGGAACAACAGTTGAAAGACAAGGCAAAGGATTTCACCTATTTCTCCTTGGCCCTGGATTTTTTTTTTTTTTTTTTTTTTACCTTTATTTAACTAGGCAAGTCAGTTAAGAACAAATTCTTATTTTCAATGACGGCCTAGGAACAGTGGGTTAACTGCCTGTTCAGGGGCAGAACGACAGATTTGTACCTTGTCAGCTCGGGGATTTGAACTTGCAACCTTTCGGTTACTAGTCCAACGCTCTAACCACTAGGATACCCTGCCGCCCCAATGGATGAGAGCAGTGATGCATGTGACACGACGCAGTTGTTGATATTCTTATGAGGCATAACACCAGACTTTGAAATTGCATAGGAGCTTGCTTCGGTGCAGTCAATGAAGAGCACAACCACAGTGAAAGATTCATTGGAGGAGGTTAATAATTGTGTGGCAAAGCTGGGACTGAGTTTAGAAAGTTAACCGGTGTGCCCAAACTTCACAGGAAAAAATGTTGGCCTTTTGAAAATGATACAAGATCAAGTAGCTGAGCTGAACCCAGTTCAGAACATTATTTTCCTGCATTGCATTATTCATCAGCAGGTTCTCTGTAAATGTGTTCTGAAAATGAGCCGTGTTGTGGATGCAATCACTAAAGTGGTAAACTTCATAAGAGCAAAATCTTTAAACCACAGGCAATTTGTCTCACTGTTGGAAGAGACAGAGTCGGATCATGCAGATTTCCCCTTAAACACAAACGTGAGATGGCTGAGTTTGGGGAAGGTGCTTAAAAGGGTGTGGGACCTGAAGTCGGAGATTGCTGAGTTTTTGCAAATTAAAGGAAAATGTGTGGATTTCCATCAATTGCAAGATAAAGAATGGTTGGCTGATTTTTGCCTTCACTGTGGACATCATGGCCCTCATGAATGAACTGAATTCCAAACTACAAGGGAAGGGCCTTTATGCACATCAGATGTACAACCTTGTCAAAGCCTTCAAGAGAAAGTTACTCTTCCTGACCTGCCAAGTAGAAGCCAACAATCTCGCCCACCTTCCGACACTACTAGTCTGTTCTCTATCAGATGACCAGCGGGAGAAGTATACATCGCTGCTGCGTGCTTTGAACAGTGAGTTTTCTCCTCGTTTTGAGTATTTAAAATGTTGGAAAATGACATGCTGTTGATTTCCTTTCAACTTCAATGTGGATAACGCTTCCACTGACCTGCAACTTGAGCTTATCGATCTTCAGTCTGATGCAGTGATTGGAGAACTATTCAGAACATTGTCCCTGACGAGGTTCTAAGCATATCTCGATGAACAAAACTTTCCAAAGATTAGGAGTCATGCTCAGATGTTTGTACTGTTTGGGTCAACCTATGTATGTGAACAGACATTTTCAGTGATGAAATATAACAAGTCAAGGCACAGATCATCTCTTACTGACTCGCACCTCTCAGAAATCCTGCGCATAGCGATGTCAGAAACTAAACCTGACTGCACTGCTGTAGTTAATGCCCATCAGAGACTTCACTCCACACTGATTGAGTTGTTGAAATGTAATGTTGAGCTCTCTCTCTTTCTTGTGTTTTTGTACATACCCGTTAACAAGAGTTCTGTCCGTGGTGCTGAATGCACAGTGTACTTTTCCCTCCGTGTAGTGCATTGCATGTTTAATAATGAAAATGCCTACCAAAAGGAGAACATGGATGTGGTTTATTTCTGTGCATTTAAAAAAAAAAAAGTGAAATAAGTAGCATATCTGGATGTGATTTACAGTAGATATATCTGTTAACAGTCATACACATGATGTATAATCCTGTAATATGATTTAGGCCTGCGATGGCTAAAATATATTCGAATGTGGCCCTCCATGGAAAATAATTGCCCAGGCCTGTCCTAGAGAGATTTACACAGTTATCAAGAAGTCACTCAAGGGTAAGCCTACATGAGAAACAGCCTTTATTTGAAGTGTTTCTAAAATCCCCTATGGGAAAAATGAATGGTGGAAAAATTCTTGGAACCGTTTCCCTGTTCGACCGCTAGATTTCATGGGTATTATGACTCCTACTGTGGTATTTTACAGGACTCATGATAAGTACAAGCTGTGCACCTGAGTGCAGAGCAGACATGAGAAAGAACGTMATATTTTGTTAATGTTGGTATAGGTTAAGGGAGTGAACGATATTTAAAATAAAGTTTACATGGAGAAAATGGACCTCTCTGAAATAAATGGATGGCCCTACCTTCAGTAAAGTGTAAAAAAATCAACCCTCCCCTGTACCCAAAATAATAATTAAAACAAAAAGTAGATGGCAACTTTGATTTCCTGAACTGCCCCCATAGTCCTACACAGCACAGCCATTGGTTAAACTGCACACAAAAATGTTTTTGATTACCAAGAGCAGAGCTGAGCAGGCCAGGGCTCAGGGTTGGATTATCCATTGCAGTGTGTAATGCAGCCTAGTTTCATTTACACCATCCCAGCAGCTATCTTAGAAATATAACTTTGCTCTGTGCTTTTCGAGCATGCATTTCGTAGCCTATAGGCTATGGATCGTTTGATTGAGAACACACTAAATAGACTATAGGCGCACTTGATATTGAGTGCCCAGCGGAGAATCYGAGATGAGGGGCGGCATCGGGCACACATTGATTTATAGCCTAATAAGCAACTACTTCTAAAATACAAAGAAATATTGACATTTCAATCCATTACAAATTACATGACCCTCCCCTGGACTAGATTGAATAAAACACTAAACCCTCCGCTTGACTAATTGAAAAAGCATGACCCTCCCCCATTTTCCCCCAGGTAACCATTCTATAAATGTCGATCCATCCCTAAATCCATTTGAATTCAAATCACTTTTAGTCAGGATCCCTTTTGATTTAAGTAAAACTTTCCATACATGGTTGTCCATGGAAAAAGTGGTCTGAAAGTGACTTTTTGGACCTGACTGCCAAAAGGTTCAGGAGATAAAGGTGCTAAGAGTTTACCAATTATGCGTACCCCACCATACCATGAGACATCCATGTCTTCTTCACTAGAAAGATAGTTTAGTGTGATATCATTTTAAAAGCTTACAAACAGTGTTGTCAAACTATTTTATTTATTTGAAAAATATGTATGCAATACAGAATGTCATTTTGAAACCTTGAACATCAATTATCAAAAAAAGTTTTAAAAAATCTTCATATCCTATCCTATTTCACATCATCTGAGGTTTTTGTGTTGTGCCCGCCATTGGTTGAGACACAACATGCCCTTGAATACAGGGGGGGTGTCATTTCAATCATAGAAATATAATTCATAGAATGGAACCAAGCCTTCAGACCACTGTAATTTAGCTGGTACACTATTGACATTTAAAATGAATTGACATTTGTACTTCTAATTTCTACCACAAAGATGACCGCCCATCGTCGACTGTCAACTTAGTCATGTCTATTCTATTATCTATATTTCTATGATTTCAATAGGTTTCCTATGGATGATTGACAGTATAATTTAAAACAACATATATTCCCATTCAAGTCAACATTCTCTGATGTGTGGACCTCCAACCATCTTTGTGGTACCATTCAAAATTTGACATTTCAATTTGATTCCCATATTTGAACATTTATCAGCCAAAACATGACACCCACCTTGTATTCAACACAAACATCTTAGACTATGTAAAATAGGGTCTAAGGTACAACATATGCGAATAGCATTTTTAGATAATTGATGTTAAAGGACATTATAAAAATAAATCTAGAAATTGTCAAACAATTTGACAACCCTGTTTTGTAAGGTTTTAAATTATATAAATCTCAACTGTTTATCTTTTACAGTGACGACGACAATGTGTGGTGGGGTGGTAATGGTGAGATATGCAAAATGGGTTAACTTTGAGCACCTTTTATCTCRTGAATGGTTTGGAATTCAGGTTCCTAAAGTCATTTTCTGAGCACTTCTCCAATGGTTAAATAGGCCTATGTATGGAATGTTTCGTTCAAATCAAAAGGTGTGCAGTCAAAAAGTTATTAAATTCAAATGGATTTACCCTACATGTAGTTAGTAACTTTCAGCTTCCTGACTTATACCTCTGTGGCCCATTGTTTTTTATTTATTGTGTCCTGTATGCTTGTGCTCATATACTTTTCATAATGTGCATCTGCAGTGGGTTGTACCAGAGCTGGTAGGCCAGGCCCTGGCAACAGTGCTGATGCTTGTCTCCCTGCACTGGTTTGTCTTCCTACTCAACCTGCCTGTGGCCGCCTGGAACATGTACAGGTAAGTACGTTGTACCTATTGTTTGTGATGACAACTGGATGTTAATGACCAACGGGATCTTCTTTTCCTATGTGAGCCGTAAAGACACTTTTGTGTTTGAGGAGTGAGGGGTTCCACTCAGAGCTGTCATCAGTGGCTGTGTTGTAAACCTTACGATAAGATATACTTTATTACTTTACATTTACATTGAAATTCATTTCGCGACGTCAGCATACAAACACAACACAATATACAGTTGAAGTCGGAAGTTTACATACACCTTAGCAAATACATTTAAACTCAGTTTTTCCACAATTCCTGACATTTAATGCCAGTAAAAATTCTTATGTCAAGTTAGGATCACCACTTTATTTTAAGAAATGTCAGAAAAGTAGTAGAGAATGATTTATTTCAGCTTTTATTTCTTTCATCACATTCCCAGTGGGTCAGAAGTTTACATACACTCAATTAGTATTTGGTAGCATTGCCTTTAAATTGTTTAACTTGGGTCAAGCGTTTCGGGTAGCCTTCCACAAGCTTCCCACAATAAGTTGGGTGAATTTTGTCCCATTCCTCCTGACAGAGCTGGTGTAACTGAGTCAGGTTTGTAGGCCTCCTTGCTCGCACACGCTTTGTCAGTTCTGCCCACAAATATTCTATAGGATTGAGGTCAGGGCTTTGTGATGGCCAGTCCAATACCTTAACTGTGTTGTCCTTAAGCCATTTTGCCACAACTTTGGAAGTATGCTTGGGGTCATTGTCCGTTTGGAAGACCCATTTGCGACCAAGCTTTAACTTCCTGACTGATGTCTTGATGTTGCTTCAATATATCCACATACTTTTTCTGCCTCATGATGCCATCTATTTTGTGAAGTGCACCAGTCCCTCCTGCAGCAAAGCAATATGCTGCTGCCAAACCTGTGCTTCACGGTTGGGACGGTGTTCTTCGGCTTGCAAGCCTCCCCCTTTTCCTTCCAAACATAACGATGGTCATTATGGCCAAACAGTTCTATTTTTGTTTCATCAGACCAGAGGACATTTCTCCAAAAAGTACGACCTTTTTTATGGCTGTTTTGGAGCAGTGGCTTCTTCCTTGCTGAGCGGCCTTTCAGGTTATGTCGATATAGGACTCGTTTTACTGTGGATATTGATACTTTTGTACCTGTTTCCTCCAGCATGTCAAGCAAAGAGGCACTGAGTTTGAAGGTAGGCCTTGAAATACATCCACAGGTACACCTCCAATTGACTCAAATTATGTCAATTAGCCTATCAGAAGCTTCTAAAGCCATTATATCATTTTCTGGAATTTYCCAAGCTGTTTAAAGGCACAGTCAACTTAGTGTACCGGTATGTAAACTGCTGACCCACTGGAATTGTGATCTGTCTGTAAATAGATCACAGTACAGTAATCTGTCTGTAAACAATTGTTGGAAAAATTACTTGTCATGCACAAAGTAGATGTCCTAACTGACTTGCCAAAACTATAGTTTGTTAACAAGAAATTTGTGGAGTAGTTGAAAAACAAGTTTTAACTGTATTACATGCGGTACTGGAAAGTTAGTATACAATTCACCCATTTACATTTTCACATTCTACTGTCCGACAGTGTATTGGGCCTGCATCTGTCCTATGTCCCACTGTTTAGCAGGCCTTGCTCCTATTCTTACTGAACAGTGGGACCCTTAATCTCCTTCTGGAGGGCAGCAGCTCAAATCGTTGCGCAAGATTGTGTGTGGGGTCCTCTATGATGCTCTTGGCCTTGTCTCTTGCCTGTTTATCATAGTGGCTCTGAAGACCCCTGCATTGCAGCCCGTAGAGCTTGGACCCCAGGTTCACAGTCCGGGATACCCTTATTAGCCACTGACTGCTCACCGTACCAGGCCAGGAAACAGAAAGTCAGCACACTCTATATGGCAGGTGTAGTAGTTGGAGAGTATCTAGGTGTTGACGTTCAGTTGTCTGTCTGCTCAGGAGGTACAGTCGTGGTTGGTATTTTTTATTGATGTTCTTGATGTTTTGGCATTAAAAGGGTGTGCTGTCCATGATGGTTCCCAGGTACCTACAACTCAACACTCTTTATCTTTCACCAATCAGGACTAGGTGGCTCACTGAGTCTGCCTTCCCCATGAACTCAGTAAGCAGTTTTGTTGAGTTTGGGGTAGTTATTGCACCAGTCATGAACCCTGTTTACATCTGTTTGGAAATGCAGTGTGTCATCTGAGGGTGCCTGGTGGTGTCTGCATATTTCACTGCCAACCAGTTCCCATCAGAGCCTTTCAGGTCATTGGTGCATATGAATAATAGCACTGTAGAGATGACAGTTCCTTTTGGGGAACCGGTAGATATACACAGAGGAAGTGATGTTGTTGAACTTGACATACTGCCCCCTGCTCAGCAGGAAGTCCAGCACCCACAAGTAATACTATAACTACCCTAGTCCATGTAAGCCCCTTACAAACTCCCCAACTCTTAGAGCTATAGCCCACACCCAAGCTGTTACCTACAATGCTATGGTTGTTCTAATGTCTCGAGTGTTGTGTCTACCTATTGTTTATCTGACAGGGTTTGGAAGGTGCCCATGGGAAACATGGGGGTGTTTGACCCCACTGAGATCCACAACCGGGGACAACTAAAGTCTCACATGAAAGAGTCCATGATCAAACTCGGCTTCCACCTGCTCTGCTTCTTCATCTACCTGTACAGGTAAGAGACTGGCCCTTGCTGTCTGGGATTCTATATGCTAGCCGCTGTTACAGTACTAACATAGCTAATCTTACTGCTCCTTTATTTATTGCTTAGTACAGGATAACTTCTGTTTAGCCTGAGCTTAAGTTTTGTTTTAAAGTAATTTCTTCACTTGTCACACGCTTCCTTTCACCCCCACAGCATGATCCTGGCACTGATCAACGATTGAGATCCCCATGGCCATTTTAATCCAATCGGCCAAATCACAAACTATTCAGTATGTGTTGTTCAATATGTCCTGGTCCTCAGTCCTCTGCTCAGYTGGAGTCACCTGACATTACACTCCCCTGGGGACACCTAATCATTGCTCAGACCCCCCCCGTTACATACTTCTGTGTTCTTATAACTGCCCTGGAATTGTGTGTGTGCTTTCGTTCAGCCTGTGTCCAACAATGCTGTCCATGCACTGCTCCTCTAGGCAGATGGAAAACATGACAATCGTACAGGCTAGATGGTGCATACGATTGGGTAACACATTTTCGGCCAAGAGCCAATCGCAACAGCTAGCACATCCTCTTGCAGCCTGCCGAACATCATCTTTGATAGTCATTTTTTTTTTTGTCTCTTGTCAACATGCTGGAAAATCCTTGAATTGAATATCCTTTGCAGAATAATAACCTGTGTTTTGGCGATCTATTTCTATTATATTTTCTTGCCGTCTCTTAACATCAATAAGTTATAGATCTGACATCCCCTGACTGCTGAAAGGTGCACATTTGATTGGTATTATAAAATAAAGTGTTCTCAGGGGAATACATGCACCTGGGTTGGAAAATGTTTTTCAACCCTATTTTTTCACTCGACTGTGTATCAATGGGCAATATAACCTTGATTCAATCCGTAGCACTGAAGAGCTACGCCGTAGCGCAATTTCAAGGTAATTTCCAATTGAGCTGACATGTAACATTGTCTTTAAATTTGTGTGGTGCTTCAGATTGAATCAAATCCCTTGTCTGTATCCTAGTTGTATTACATTTCACTGTGTATGACAGAAGCACATTTACTACACATCACTATGTATGTTATTTGTGCAGTTTGAGAATGTTCCAGCCAAATGTATTTCACCATGGGGAAGGGTGCGTGTTCAGATTGTTTAAATCAAACTAAAATGACTTTTTATTTGTGCTTTTGAAAATAATTTGTGGGGTTTCTTAAATAAACTTGAAAGAGAACAATTGTTGTCTTTTTCTTGTGAGATTATATTGAGGTAGGGCTAATACTGTAGTCCAAAGTCATGTTCTGAGAATATAATTTCCGTGACTGTTTCTCGTAAGCTGCTAATCATTAAAGCCATCACTCACGGTCTTAAAACCCTGAATGCTTTATTGAAAATATGCATACATAACTTCTCCTACACAACGTTACATAACAGTACAATCACTTTTTGTAATAACACTTAAATGCAAAACGGATTCTTCCGAACCTAGCTGCTAACAAACAAACCTAATAATGGCTTCTCACCTCGCCAAGCATTTACAGCAAGGAGAAGGAAATAAGAAGCCCCAAAATAAGGTACGTCTCAAAAGAACAACTTGCATAAGCTGAACCTAGAACACATCTGTGATTGTTTTCGTGTTCGACCTGTACTGAGGTGTGTATACATATTTTTATATCGATCAGTCTTCTGTAATAGAACAAGCTGGTGGTGGCTGTAATGACCTGTGGGCAGGCGCTCGCCTGATGCAGGGGAGATCTGTCACAGAAAAATGCTTAGCCTATACGCTGTTCTTACACGATCTCATTATACATGCCATAACACATCAGAAAAGCTTATTTTGCTTGACTGTCCAACAGGAACAATTTGTACATGTTCAGAATTATCTGATACACACATGTTAAATGTTTGAAGAGGCCAATGATAGTACAGGGAAAATGAGAAACAAATAAACTATAGTAACAAAATTAACAAGAGCCATAAACAGATAAGCAAGTTTTTTTCAAAGACATTTTATGTCAGCCTGTATTKAATACATAAATCAGGAAAAGGAAAAACAAACAAAGCAGCAAATAAATGCTAATTTCACCACAGCTAGAGAAAAAAAGTGGATACACCAAAAATGTAAGCGATAAAGATGAGGGAAATGGAGGTAAAATGAAAACAGCACAATGGTGGACACAAGTCAAGGAAAACCCAGTTAACCCCATTGCTGTTAAGGGTGATACAACCCAGTTCAAACAGCAAGTTTAAGCAATTCCTCCTCCATTACCTAACCTCTCCACAACTAAACTCAGCAAAAAAAGAAACGTCCCTTTCTCAGGACCCGGTCTTTCAAAGATAATTAGTAAAAATCCAAATAACTTTACAGATCTTCATTGTAAAGGGTTTAAACACTGTTTCCCATGCTTGTTCAATGAACCATAAACAATTAATGAACATGCACCTGTGGAGCGGTCATTAAGACACTAACAGCTTACAGACAGTAGGAAATTAAGGTCAGTTATGAAAACTTAGGACACTAAAGAGGCCTTTATACTGACTCTGAAAAACACCAAAAGAAAGATGCCCAGGGTCCCTGCTCATCTGCGTGAACGTGCCTTAGGCATGCTGCAAGGAGGCATGAGGACTGCAGATGTGGGCAGGGCAATGAACTGCAATGTCCGCACTGTGAGACGCCTAAGTCAGCGCTACAGGGAGGTAGGACGGACAGTTGATCGTCCTCGCAGTGGCAGACCACGTGTAACAACACCTGCACAGGTTCGGTACATCCGAACATCACACCTGCGGAACAGGTACAGGATGGCAACAACAACTGCCCGAGTTACACCAGGAATGCACAATCCCTCTATCAGTGCTCAGACTGTCCGCAATAGGCTGAGAGAGGCTGGACTGGGGGCTTGTAGGCCTGTTGTAAGGCAGGTCCTCACCAGACATCACCGGCAACAACGTTGCCTATGGGCACAAACCCACCGTCGCTGGACTGGCAAAAAGTGCTCTTCACTGACGAGTCACTGTTTTGTCTCACCAGGGGTGGTGGTCGGACTCGCGTTTATCGTCGAAGGAATGAGCGTTACACCGAGGCCTGTACTCTGGAGTAGGATCGATTTGGAGGTGGAGGGTCCATCATGGTCTGGGGCGGTGTGTCACAACATCATCGGACTGAGCTTGTTGTCATTGCAGGCAATCTCAATGCTGTGCGTTACAGGGAAGACATCCTCCTCCCTCATGTGGTACCCTTCCTGCAGGCTCATTCTGACATCGCCCTCCAGCATGACAATGCCATACTGCTCGTTCTGTGCGTAATTTCCTGCAAGACAGGAATGTCAGTGTTCTGCCATGGCCAGTGAAGAGCCCGGATCTCAATCCCATTGAGCACGTCTGGGACCTGTTGGATCGGAGGGTGAGGGCTAGGGCCATTCCCCCCAGAAATGTCCGGGAACTTGCAGGTGCCTTTGTGGAAGAGTGGGGTACCATCTTACAGAAAGAACTGGCAAATCTGGTGCAGTCCATGAGAAGATGGACTGTAGTACTTAATGCAGCTGGTGGCCACACCAGATACTGACTGTTACTTTTGATTTTGACCCCCCCCCCTTTGATCAGGGACACATTATTCAATTTCTGTTAGTCACATGTCTGTGGAACTTGTTCAGTTTATGTCTCAGTTGTTGAATGTTGTTATGTTCATACAAATATTTACACATGTTAAGTTTGCTGAAAATAAACGCAGTTGACAGTGAGACGTTTCTTTTTTTGCTCAGTTTATAACCTCCTAAACATTCCCATTAGAAAGTTAGCCTCAGCACGTGCTTCACTAGGTCTAGCATGGACTCTGAAGAGTAAGAGCATAGCCACCATATAATCAAATGCTATTTAGCTATGAACCACAGGTGGTCAAAATGGTTTCTTCTGGCAGCAGTGAGGCCTAAGCAACATGCACATCAATCTCACCATCCCATCCTTTGGGGAAACAAAGCTACATCCAATTTAAAAGGGTATTTTACTGTGTTAAAAAACACTAAACAAATGTAATAATCATAACCATATAAGCATCTCCAAGATTCACTTAGATTTGTGGATTTTATATCCATCCGATTCAGTTAAAATGCCTGTAAGTCCTGTCATTTAAAAATAGCTAAAAGTTTGAGGTGAACCAAATACGTCATTATTTCACCGTGTGAAAACCCCAATCTCATATACATTGAGGTTTATTAGAGGCAATGAATAAACCAATAAAAAATGACTTTCCTGTTGGAAGAACAACATAGATATACAGTGCCGTGAAAAGTATTTGCCCCCTTCCTTCTTTTGGCATATTTTTGATACTGAATGTTATCAGATCTTCAATCAAAACCCAATATTAGATAAAGGGAACCCGAGTTTACAAAAAACATTATTAACAAAGTTATGCAACACCCAATTACCCTGTGTGAAAAAGTAATTGCCCCCTTTACACTCTTTAACTGGTTGTGCCACCTTTAGATGCAATGACTGCAACCAAATGCTTCCTGTAGTTATTGATCAGTCTCTCACATTGCCGTGGAGGAATTTTGGCCCACTCTTGCATGCAGAACTGCTTTAACTCAGCGATATTTTGGGATTTTCAAGCATGAACTGCTTTTGTCAAGTCCTGCCACAACATCTCAATTGGGATTAGGTCTGGACTTTGACTAATCCATTCCAAAACATAAAATGTGTTACTTTTTAACCATTTTCATGTAGACTTGATTGGGTGTTTAGGATCATTGTYTTGCTGCATGACCCAGCTGCGCTTCAGCTCACAGACTGATGGCCTGATATTCTCCTGTAGAATTCTCTGATACAGAGCAGAAATCATGGTTCCTTCTATTAAGGCAAGTCGTCCAGCTCCTAAGGCAGCAAAGCATCCCCAAACCATCCCACTACCAGCACCATGCTTGACCGTTGGTATGAGTTTCTTACTGTGGTGTTTGGTTTTCGCTAGACATAACGGGACCCTTATTCACAAAGTTGACTCAAGTTTGCCAAAATGCACATGGACTTTCATTAAGACTCTTGGAAGAATGTTCTATGGACAGATGATTCAAAAGTATAACTTTTATGATGACATGTGTCCCATTACGCCTGGCGAAAACCAAACACTGCATTCCACAATAAAAACCTTAAGTATGATGGTGGTAGTGTGATAGTTTGGGGATGCTTTGCTGCCTCAGGACCTGGGTGACTTGCCTTAATAGAACAAACCATGAATTCTGCTCTGTATCAGAGAATTCTACAGGAGATTGTCAGGCTATCCGTCCGTGAGCTGAAGCTGAAACGCAGCTGGGTCATGCAGCAAGACATGATCCAAAACACACAATCAAGTCTACATGAAAATGGCTAAAAAGCAACAAATTTGAAGTTTTGGAATGGCCTAGTCAAAGTCCAGACCTAATCCCAATTGAGATGTTGTGGCAAGACTTGAAAACCTACAAATGTCGCCGAGTTAAAGCAGTTCTGCATGGAAGAGTGGGCCAAAATTCCTCCACAGCGACATGAGAGACTGATCAACAACTACAGGAAGCGTTTGGTTCGAGTCATTGTAGCTAAAGGTGGCATAACCAGTTACTGAGTGTAAGGGTGCAATTACTTTTTCACACAGAGGAATTGGGTGTTGCATAACTTTGGTTATGAAATKAGTATGTAATTGTTGAGTTATTTGTTCACTCAGGTTCCCTTTATCTAATATTCGGTTTTGGTTGAAGATCTGATAACATTTAGTATAAAAAATATGCAAAAGTAGAGAATTAAAAAGGGGCAAATACTTTTTCACAGCACTGTATATACCCTTACCACTCTCCACCACTACAGCCCTCTCTCTATATATCAACGTACTAATCATGACAATAAATAATACTATCAATAATAAATAATAAACTCTCGACGAGGCAGGTGAAAGGTGGCAGTCCTGGGGTTAGCTCCAAGACGAAAGAGGATGGGGCCTGGCTGAACACAGGAGGTGCAACAGACATCAGACACTGTGAGCCACACAGGTAAGAGGAGGTGGGAGGTCAGTCAAGGTGGCTGCTTGGTAATCAGTTAATTTAAGTGATTTGTCTGACATCTCCGTGTGTGTGACGTTATCACCCTCCGCTGGAGCACAGCCCCAGACCAGAGCCAAACCTTCAGAAAGCAGCTGCCAAAACGCAATAGTTTCTCTGCTTCATTCGTTAGAGTTTAGTGTTTTTCTCCTGGATTCGAGAAGTAGTGTCTTCTGCTCCAAGGTCATCATCAGCTGTCCATGCTACAACATTCTTTCAGGGAGAGAGAGAGAAACAGAACAGCATTTTCATTTATTGTTTATTTTTTGAACATTTATTTTTGCCCATCCCCTTCTTCGGATGACAAAAATAAACGTTGTTCTTACAGTTTTTTTATTTTCTTGTTACATGTAGTCTACACACGTTTTACATAGATGCCACTTCTTTCTTTTTTTCTTTTTTTTACAGTAGTTACATAGCAAGAATAAAATAATGATATTTTTATATGCATTACATCTATATAGAATAGTACTTATTTATACATTACGTTGTCAGTCATAACTATTATAGAACATGAGCTTTTAAAACCACCCCTCAGCTACTCTCAGTCCATCCCACCTATTGCCGTAAACTGCCCTCGTATGATTTCCATGTGCCATATATTTTTCAACTGTGCTGTATCACATAAATTCTGAACCTGTCTAATCCTATAGGATCTACAGATTGTATGTTAAAGATACACAGTTTTACCCAAAGTACAATTATACTGTTGATTGATTATGGCTTTCCAAATCTCCCAACAATGCCGTATGTAGAGTTAATTATAGAAGAGCACTTGCATGTATATTACCTTAACTTCTTGGTCCACCCCTACACAATAGACTTAAAAACCTTTCAAATTGTATTTTACACCACTTTGTCTCATAATTACAGTGTAGAGGCTATGGTAATAATAGACACTGAACCCAAAAACATATGGCAGATATAAAGAAGGCTCTAGGCCACTAGTTAAAGTATGATGTCAAATAAATCCGTACCGTTTAGCCCCTCAGCGTCCTGGACATCAAGGAAAGGGGCGGGCCCCCAGATTCGGACGGTGCCGTCGTCTGAGGCGCTGGCCAGGAGACCGGGCACTACAGGATTCCAGCTCACACAGTTCACTGTACGTGAATGACCTGTCAACTCTGCGATGGGCAGCTCACTGCGCCTGTGCCAGATGTACACTTTGTGATCTGTAGATGGAGGACACACAGTATAAACCAGACCATGTGAGTGTTAAACATTCGCCTCTACCTTATCCTGGGTCATGTTCATTAGGCAACAAATGGAAGAAAACAGACAAACAGGGAGGGACTACCTGGCCTTACAAAAATAAATGTTAATTTTCCTTTGCAAACTGTTTGAAAACGTTTTCCGTTGAATGAGCTAATAAACAGCCCTGGTGTGTGAGTGAGTTAGTGTGGTTATACTGACAGGTTAACAAATAATACTGAAAGTAATGTCAAAGCATAATTTGGACACATCGACTAGAAGAGGACGTGGCCTTACCCTCACTCCCACTGGCGATGAAGTCTTCGTTGTGTCCTCCAAAGCAGGAGTGGATGGTGTAGAAGCCCTGTGTCACACCCTGATACTTCCTCACCAGCACCCGGTCATGTAGGTCCCACAGGTGCACACCCTACAGACAGACAGAATATTGACCGGTGTACTCTCAGACAGCTCGACATAATCCTGACCAAACCAACCCCCCCCCCCCAAAGAAAAGCCAAACCACTCACCTGAGTAGCCACATTCAGCAGAGCTAACCTCCCGTTCTTTGAAACTGTGAAAGACATGATTGGATGGTCCTCCTGGACTCTGTGGAAGTGCAGCACAAACACAGAACTTGTATRAGCACAGGATGGGCCTCGTGCATATAGAAACAATGATTAGATATGACAATGGATGGGACTAACTCACATGTTTCTGTCCGTAAGGTCCTCAAAGTTGTAACCACGGATACGCTGGTGTGTGTCTGATGCCAGGACGGTCCGAGCGTCACCCAGGCACCACAGGCACTGAACCCTTACTCCTTCCCACGAGTCCAGCAGGTTACCATCCAGATCCTGGGGATAAGGTTATATCAACCTAAATGCACTGATTCGTCCCAACACACACAATAGCTCAATCTGCCCTTATGCTGAGACAGACAGGTCACACCCTGATGGAAGACACTCACACACTGGTAGAATTGGCCCCTCTGGCCTCCGGTGACGAAGCGTTTGCCGTCTGGATTCCAAGCCACACTGGTCAGACTGTCCTCGTGTGATTGGCTCATTTTTGTCCGCAACTCACCCGTCTGGCCAATGACAAGAGACATGGGTGAGTGAGCAGGGAGGACTTTTTTAAAAACCTTTAAACTTTTTTAATGCCTAGTAATAACATGACAATAACAACTACCATTTTCATCCTGGTGAGAGTGAGATGTGGAAGTCATCTCTAATTTACCCGCAACACAATCATTGACGAATAGAACTTTGTAGAGGACTTTTGATCTTTCCAACAGCAAGCTTTCTGGATAAAAAAGTAAATCCAACGTTACCTGTACATTCCACAGCCACAGCTCTGAGCAGTCATCGGGGCCACAGGCAATCAAGTAAGTGTCATCAGGGCTCCAGGCCAGGTATGAGACACCGTAGGCGTGGCCCTCKAGAGTCTTCATCAGCTTCAACTGGTGACTCTCCTGTCAATCAGCAGCACAGTTATCACCTCAGCTAATAATTTCCCCCAAAGTTCACATCTTCCCGCCTCCGCCACCCCTTTGAAACCCCCCCTCTCTTATGCTCGGTTTACTAAAACCTGATACACTTATCAGCGTGATAATGGTTCATCTGTAATGAGAAAGGTTCCTACTGTGTTGACATGCCACACGATGACTGTGGTGTCTTTGGATCCCGTKGCCAGTTTGGTGCCGTCATTGGAGAACTTGCAGAACCACACTTCATTGCAGTGTTCGGTGAGGATCTGCTGGGTGTAGCAAGGGAACTGTTTCCTGTAGATAACAACACTCAGACGTCAGGGAGAGAGGACATATAGGAGAGAATATATAGGAGAGAATAAGGTTTTGTTAATTCCAGGAATAGAACTTATCACCCTGAACGTTCTACCCAGCTAGTGTGGGTACCTAATATACACTGCTCAAAAAAATAAAGGGAAAACTAAAATAACACATCCTAGATCTGAATGAATGAAATATTCTTATTAAATACTTTTTTCTTTACATAGTTGAATGTGCTGACAACAAAATCACACAAAAATGATCAATGGAAATCAAATTTATCAACCCATGGAGGTCTGGATTTGGAGTCACACTCAAAATTAAAGTGGAAAACCACACTACAGGCTGATCCAACTTTGATGTAATGTCCTTAAAACAAGTCAAAATGAGGCTCAGTAGTGTGTGTGGCCTCCACGTGCCTGTATGACCTCCCTACAACGCCTGGGCATGCTCCTGATGAGGTGGCGGATGGTCTCCTGAGGGATCTCCTCCCAGACCTGGACTAAAGAATCCGCCAACTCTGGACAGTCTGTGGTGCAACGTGGCGTTGGTGGATGGAGCGAGACATGATGTCCCAGATGTGCTCAATTGGATTCAGGTCTGGGGAACGGGCGGGCCAGTCCATAGCATCAATGCCTTCCTCTTGCAGGAACTGCTGACACACTCTAGCCACATGAGGTCTAGCATTGTCTTGCATTAGGAGGAACCCAGGGCCAACCGCACCAGCATATGGTCTCACAAGGGGTCTGAGGATCTCATCTCGGTACCTAATGGCAGTCCGGCTACCTCTGGTGAGCACATGGAGGGCTGCGCGGCCCCCAAAGAAATGCCACCCCACACCATGACTGACCACCAAACCGGTCATGCTGGAGGATGTTGCAGGCAGCAGAACGTTCTCCACGGCGTCTCCAGACTCTGTCAGTCTGTCAAATGTGCTCAGTGTGAACCTGCTTTCATCTGTGAAGAGCACAAGGCGCCAGTGGCGAATTTGCCAATCTTGGTGTTCTCTGGCAAATGCCAAACGTCCTGCACGGTGTTGGGCTGTAAGCACAACCCCCACCTGTAGACGTCGGGCCCTCATCCACCCCTCATGGAGTCTGTTTCTGACCCGTTTGAGCAGACACATGCACATTTGTGGCCTGCTGGAGGTCATTTTGCAGGGCTCTGGCAGTGCTCCTCCTGCTCCTCCTTGCACAAAGGCAGGGGTAGCGGTCCTGCTGCTGGGTTGTTGCCCTCCTACGGCCTCCTCCACGTCTCCTGATGTACTGGCCTGTCTCCTGGTAGCGCCTCCATGTCTGGACACTAGAGTGCCATCCTGGATGAGCTGCACTACCTGAGCCACTTGTGTGGGTTGTAGACTCCGTCTCATGCTACCACTAGAGTGAAAGCACCGCCAGCATTCAAAAGTGACCAAAAACATCAGCCAGGAAGCATAGGAACTGAGAAGTGGTCTTGTGGGTCACCACCTGCAGAACCACTCCTTTATTGGGGGTGTCTTGCTAATTGCCTATAATTTCCACCTGTTGTCTATTCCATTTGCACAACAGCATGTGAAATTTATTGTCAATCAGTGTTGCTTCCTAAGTGGACAGTTTGATTTCACAGAAGTGTGATTGACTTGGAGTTACATTGTGTTGTTTAAGTGTTCCCTTTATTTTTTTGAGCAGTGTATATATTTTTAAACCAGGGCAGATAATGACAATGCGGTAAGGTTTTAGCATTGGTTTAAAGGAAGCACTTAATTTCCTACCCAGTTAGAAAATGTGACCGTCAGAAAACGAACATTAGTCAATGGCACGTGAATACATATGATCTATACATACAATCTTATGACATAACCACAATAGAAGCAAAACAAACTATTACTGGGAAGTAAGACCATTACAGCTACGGTCTAAGGCAAGGCAATTTTGACAGCCAAATTAAGGGAATGAACACAGAAAGGACAGACAAATATAGACAGAGTATAGAGTGAAGAGCCTTACCGGCTGCAGGCGTGGTCCAGGAGGAGGGACACAGAGTCCAGGCCACTGTCCAGTTTGGTGTTGTGGTAGAGGCAACGCTCTCTCTGCAGCTCCACAGCCTGCCTCAGCAGGGTCTGCAGCCGGCGCGGAGGCAGCATCACAGAGGGAGGCAGGTACGCTAAAGACAGGAGAAGGGAGGGAATGAGCCACAGTGTGATAAGATAGGAATGAGGTGAACAAAGATAGAGGGAGAGAGATACATTGTTTAAAAGAAAGTCTCTTCTTAAAATGTCACTCGGAAAAGAAGAGGAACAAAATATGTGTTTAAAGACCATCAATTCTGTTTCTAATCTGGAGAGTGTTAGGTTCTACATGAACCTATTAAAACTCACGGACGCTTAATATAGCTCAAACCAAACATTTTCACATAAGCACTGATATTGAACCCTTTCTCCTATGCTGAGACTGTGTCTTTTCTCCTCCCATAGGATCCCTGATGGCTAACAATAACATATCCAGACAGAATGTAAACGTTATACATTTCCCTCTCTCCCTCGGTGACATGAATAAGTATATTTCATATTCTCAGAACACAACAAGAGGAATTAATTCGATAATAAAGGTGCACTCATCTTAAAACCAGGGGGGGAAGGCTGAATGGGAGGATGTGGTGTGTGTGTGTGTGTGTGTGTGTGTGTGTGTGTGTGTTGTGTGTGTGTGTGTGTGTGTTGTGTGTGTGTGTGTGTGTGTGTGTGTGAGATGTGTATGTGCGGGTGTGTATGTGTGCGTGGAAGATGGCACTCACTCTGTAACTTGTCCAGGAGTTTAGTGCGGGAGGCAGTGCCTTTACCCTCCCACTCTGCCTTTGCTCTCAGTTCCTCTGCATGGCTGCACATCAGGTACCTTGGAAATAGATGACATCAGTATTAGGCTGCCCTGCAGGACTCGCCCCCAGCACCACGGAGACAGTCAGCTAGAATAATGGGATTCCCTGTCTAACTCAAAATCAGCTAAAATTCAAAGAGGAGCAAAAAAATGTGTCGTTAACAAATCCATACCATCGACCATACTGAATGAGGATTTGGCTGTACTCCAACACAAACACTCCTCACTGATGGAATAGTTAGTTGTCACATTGCAATGGACGTGGATCAAATTAGTTTTAAAAGGCACTACAAGTGACAGCGGTTTCAATTTCAAAAAAGGCTTAGCTATATCTCTGTGATCTAGGCCATTTCTTTAGGGTGTGGTAGGGCATTAGGACTGTTGATCAGAGGTAGCTACCCGCTCAGGATGTGGATGCGCTCTGTGTTGTACTTGAGGGGAGTGAGCTCAGCTCTCAGGACCTGCAGCGCCTCCAGGACCTTGGCATCCTCCAGATACTCCAGGTACTTCTGCTGCAGGAGCAGGAACTTCATCCGCTATAGAGGAGAAAATAAGACAGACAGGGGAGGAAAATGAGTGCATTATGAGTTAAGCACATGCATCTTAAAACATTTCAAAATGGTTGTCTATTTTACAGCAAATGTAGCCCATACATCCTACTACGAACTGCACAATGTAGTAAGGATTTTCCAACAGGCCAATATTCTACATAGTTTGGGGCAGAAAACATGGTAATTACCTACAATGACCATAATCAAGAGACAGAAGAACACACAATCAATAGGGATAGAGAGCAGTTGCTTTGTGTGGTATCGCTATCTGTAAATACATAATCTAAGATTGATAGTTGGTAGCAGTCATAAAAGTATGCCTTATTTATTACTGTGAAGAACTACTAAAATAGTGATTTTGTCAGACAGCATAAGCATCAGCTCTATAGAGATGAGATGATGGCGTGGAATGAAATAATAGCAATCAAATAGGCCTAAAACAAATGTAACATACAAAACAACTGAAATATTTATTAAATGTGTATAGATTATGGTTAATAAGTGATAAGCAGTAATTCATTGTTTTATTCTGTGGTACAGCATTTATGCATTTAATGTTAAAAAACAAGAATTTAAACGTTTTTTTTTTTTTTTTTTTATATAATCAAAACCGACCAATCACTCAGCACTAACTGTAGCACTGTTGGGCTTACCACAATAGCACTTGGAGAATGCATCAATGCTTTTAGCTCATTCAGGTCACTTTCAGCCTATATTCAAACAAAAAAAGTGACACAGGTTATTTTCTGTTTTCTAACTACTGTACATTTCAACTTAATAAGCAAAATTGTTGTTTAAAAAGTTTGAGAGAAATTTATAAAATAAGTAGAATAGATGTGTTGTGTACCTCTAAGGTTAGATGATTAAAAATAAAAACATCTAAAATGGTTTCATCACCTTGTCCCACTCTCCTTCCACCACATGGTTGCGGAACTTTGTGGCAGAGGGATGCTCCAGTCTGCAGCCAGACTCCTGCATCAACAGGTCCACTGTCTGACTGTAGATGAGAGGGGGAGGGTGAGAACTTGCAAAGGAGAAATACAAAGTATTTGCAAATAGCATTATTTTATGTACATATATTCAACACAAATATTTGTTCAATTTCTTATTTTGTCAGAGTCCTGACCAAGTTATAAAAAAGTAATTAATTTGAATCATGTTTACTAACTTATTACTTGGTCAAGTATAACATCACAATGCCTGATCATTGTATCTTTATCAATGACTTGCCAAAGTCCTAAACAATTCGACTTGTGCTGTATCAAATATGTAGACATATCTTTAACGTTGGAGGCAAATGTTGTGACCGTTCAATTTTCAAAATTCTTAACGAAAACAGATCGATTTCACGTGACCTTGTGGCTTGATTGACATGCAAATACTATCGAGTAACCAAACATTCTCAAAGCATTATGCACTAGATTTGACCGTTTCCATGGTCTTGGCAACTCCCAAGAGTAATATCATTATGAGCATATTTTTAATTACACTTAAAAATATATAAGTATGCATATGGCTGATGATTAGGGAAGTGTAGTTTCTTTAGGTAACTTAACGAGAAAACTGCATGTTCTTGTCATTTCATGAAGTCCCATTTCTGGACCCCAAAGTAACAGTTAACGTTAGCTAGCTTCCTACCAAGACGAGCTAAATTGTGCAATAATGGGCCATCTTTCTCCCTCAATTTTCTAAAGGACCCGTGCTGTATTCCATTTACCTCTACAAAACCCCTCTGTTTATCTCACCGAACTAGTCGCTGTCAACATGATGACTTGCTTTATTCGCGTTTATTATGAAGGACATTATTTAGCATCAGCTGACAGCTAGCTAGGAAGCGAACGTTAGCTAACGTTACTTACTTAAGTCCTAAATCGTGTAAATGTTGCCCTATAAGTCTAATGACATCTTCCTCTGACTGAGAAAGACATTTCTTCTTTTTCACGGAGTTTGCATCCGAAGACACGGTGTTGTTGGATGCTGCTGGGGATGGGATACCGTCGTTGTTACTGACAGAGTTCCCATTGTTTGTTGTGGACAGTCCATTAACGTTAGTGTGAGCTTCCCCGGCGGAGGACGACTCTCCGTTTTGCGCACTGTTGTTTAGGCAGGACAGCTCCGAATCTTGACCCTGCCCTGCCCCGTTGGCCTGCATGTTATTAATGTTGATGTGGGCTACACTGTGCGGATTGAATCGAATGATAGGAGCAACGGGTGAATTGGGAAAAGTTAAAATCCCCACAACTGTAGACAGGGCCGCTGACCCAATTGCAGCCCCAAGCCCCCCTGCTCCCTCCGCCACCGAAGCTCGGTATTTCTTCAGCGGTGGCGGCGACGCTCCGCCGGTTTCCGAGTCGGAGGAAGCGGAGGCCAGAGTTAATTCACCAAGAGTGTTGGTGACAGAATGATGTGAAGTTGGGGCTAGCAAAGGTGTCAGATATGAGACAATAACTCGTTTTATCGCTGAGCTTCTCTTGTTATTGTTGCTCTCCAGACAGCTGCAGACCCATTATGGATATTGAGACGCAGTGACGTCACCGGAAATTCCGACACTCCCTTGTGTCCGGGTAGTCCATAGGTGGTGCCCTTGAAGTTCATACTGAACTTTGTTTGTTTCACAAGTTAATATATATTTTTAAATGTATATGTATTTGTTTTATATTTTATTGATAAATTATATCTCGGGAAAATTATAAGTTGTTTACGATAAAAGGGTAAATCTGCAGTTCTAACAATAAGGCCCGCCCTGCTGCTGTATGTAACCACTGTAACCAAACGCAACCACTCTCAAATTCATATACAGAGCTATGGATGCAAGGACTGACCATCCATGACGTCAAAATTATAGAATTAACTAATTGAGGCTATACAGCTTTCGTTTCAAATTACATTGTTTACAAACATTGGAGTAAAACAGCTTATATTTTCAGTTCTGGTGGAGTATGACAATTGACCTAAGCTCATGAGACAATATGTTATATTCTTCAATAATCAATGGATTATTATTATATACCCGTATATATCATTAATTTAAAATTCTAAAAATGGAAGTTCAATTGCAGGTTGCCCCTCTAAGTTTTTTTTCAAGCTACGTCAAAAAGGGGAACTCTTCTCAGTAAGCAAAATCAGTTGAAACGTCTTTTCAACATATTGTGCTCATTAGGTTCTGCAACTTCTGCATGCAATGGATCAGACATCACACTCTCACACATACGCGACAACTTTATGCTATCCAAAGAGGAGACAACAAACTTACCCAAAACACACTGAATAAAGAAAGTATTAGAGACAATGGTTCAAATTCTTTTTTTAATCAATACACTTGAAAATGACAAATAATTTAAAAGAAATACATTATTAACTTTTCTTTAAACTCAAACACAGATAGTTTACAGACCATTCAAAGTGCCATTTTATTCCCAAGCCTGAGGTTCTTTAAAATACAAATCGAGAAACAGCAAAGACCTGCATTTTGGCCACATTTTCAGGGACCAAAGCCATTCCTTCAACATTGGCACTTTTACATTGGTTTAAAAAAGGAAATCCGTCCCTGACATCTGCAATAAATTAATTTAATGAACAGTAAACTGTATGTACAACTCAGACTCATTAGTCCTTTATCCCTTCACTTTAAATATAATCTCAGAATGATTGAAACTTAGTTATAAAAATATTAAATAAAGGGCCAGCAATGTTTTAATTTGTGTAAGGGGCAAGCGAGGACAGAGGGTTGTAGAAGAATAAACTATTGCACTTTCATCCAATTTTGGAGAAAAGACACTGATGGGGATACAATACGAGCAAAAGAAACTCACCCGCATCTGCAATACTGTTCACATATCCACCTTACATACAGTCAAACAAACAAACATACAGTGCTGTGAAAAAGTATTTGCCCCTTTTTAATTCTCTACTTTTGCATATTTTTTTTACACTGAATATTATCAGATCTTCAACCAAAACCTAATATTAGACAATGGGAACCTGAGTGAACAAAGAACACAATAATTACATACTTATTTCATAACCAAAGTTATGCAACACCCAATGCCCGTGTGAAAAAGTAATTGCCCCTCACACTCAATAACTGCTTGTGACACCTTTAGATTCAATGACTCCAACCAAACGCTTCCTGGAGTTGTTAATCAGTCTCTCACGTCGCTGTGGAGGAATTTTGGCCCAGAGTTAAAGCAGTTCTGCATGCAAGAGTGGGCCAAAATTCTTCTACAGCGATGTGAGAGACTGATCAACAACTAGAGGCRGCATTTGGCTGCAGTCATTGCAGCTAAAGGTGGCACAACCAGTTATTGAGTGTAAGGGTGCAATTCATTTTTCACACAGTTGCATAACTTTGTTATTTAAATAAATAAAATAAGTATAATTTTTTGGGTTATTTGTAAACTGATGTTCCCTTTATCTAATATTAGATTCTGGTTGAAGATCTGCTAATTCAGTATCAAAAACATGTAAAAATAGAGAAAACCCCAAAAAGGGGCAAATACCTTTTCAGGGCACTGCATTTCTACCCACCGGAATACCCATAATGGCCACAGGTGTCAGCTACTCACAAAGACCCGGTGACCACAAACTCTAAAATACCATGAATCACTCAATCACTTGCTTTACAACATGCATGCACACACCTGCAATGCCTCCAAAAAACACAAAAACATTCAACCTGTCTCCAATTTCACACCTGAGGACTCACACCTGGGTTCTGTACCCACTGTCAGAATAGCCTCAGATGCCGTAAAGAAGTGAAATGTGCCAATGTAAGCCCGGGGGGAAGAGCAGAGAACTGAGAAGGCATGTGTTCCAAATTCATAGCAAACAGAAAGAGGGCATGGCAACATTACTTGATTGCGGATCGGGAAAAAAGTGAGAAAGAACACTTTCACTGCAGGCTTATTCCAGCGCGCACACACACACACACACACAACACACACACACACACACACACACACACACACACACACACACACACACACACACCACACACACACACACACACACACACACACCAACACCACACACACACACACACACACACATTCGACCACACACAGTCGTACCCAAAAAAAAAAACAAAAACACCTTTGCCCCCTGCATTAACCTTCAAACACTCTACCATCTCAGGTCATCTTCATCTCCAAGCAGTTTGGAGATACTGTAACAAACACAATGAAATCCATTATTTCCCCAAATATAAAGTATTTTGTAAAAGGGGGAAAGTATTCAAAATGAGACATTTAGTCCAACAGCCTGGCTGCATCTGGCTTGAGTGATGGCATTGTAGTGAATACATGAATGTGTGTTTGTCAGACGATGTGTGTCTGAAGAGTGTTTGTCTAAAAATGTGTGTAAATATGTGTGACTATACAGTAGCGTGATATGTGTTCATAAGTCTGTAATGCAAGTAGCTGAGCACTATTTTGAAAAGCTTTGTAGTTTGCAAAAAAACTATTTGAACAGGCAGGGTAGGGGAGGCGGAACAAATCTTCTCTCTTTGCAAGATGTTCATATCCTCTTACATACTTTGTAATTCTGAAAGATGGAGTGTTGGTATAAGCATAATTCAGATCTCACTTATACATTAGAATGTATATTTCTGATTATGTGTGTGCGTTTGTGTTTCTGTGTGCGTTGACACGCAGGTCAGGAGTTGTCCACCACTTGGTGTGGCAGGGTGACCAAGGAGCCGTTGATGAAGGATCCCTGTTTTTCTCTACCCTTCAGAAAGTAGGTAAGCAGCTCTCCTTTCCCCTTCACAAAGATGGGTCCCCTCCTCACAAAACGGAATCCGTACTCCTTCAAGATGTGGTAGCAATCTTCCACCACCTGGGGGAAGCAGAATCACATTGAATTTTAGGTGATGAATCTCCGTATGCATACAGAATCAGCCAACACATGTGTTTTCTGCCCAGATTTGGTAAGCCACTTAAAGATATTCCCTGATGTCAAATCCCACGATCTAAATAGTAATCAAACAAAGTAGTATTATTCTTATGTTATTATAGCCATCTGTGAGACAATGGCTGCATTCCAGGCAGACTACATTTCAGTCAACCAATGGTTTCATGCCACATCATCGACTGTGCAGTCAGGTATCAGATTGCTATATGTGGTTTTGAGATCTTGCAGGTGACTGCAATGTATCAAGCATTGTTGGCTATCAAGTGCTCCTGCTCAGTCCTCACCAGAAATCAGGTACATCAACGACCTTAAGGGCCAATGCGCTACAGCTATAACTGATTGTCTGGTTGTCACCTCACTACTTATCACATCCTACATCTCGTCGCACCCTGTATGGAGAGGCCTTACCTGGATGTTACCCATGACGCCTGTGGACTCCATGCGACTTGCCACATTCACAGTGTTGCCCCAGATGTCATAGTGAGGCTTCCGGGCACCAATCACTCCTGCCAGCACCCCCCCTTTATTCAAACCTGGGGAGAGGATGGGATACATGATATGCATGCAGTACAAAACTAGGACACGCTCTCCATTCTCCTCTCACCTTAAAATATATGKCTGAAAGGTTAGCACTGACCTATGCGTAGCATGAAGTTGTTGAAGGACTGGTAGTTGATGTTCATGAGCGTGACCTTCATGGCCAGAGCAAAGTCAGCCAGATCTGCCAAATGCTGCCAGCGCTCTCTGTCGGTCAGCTCCTCTTTCTGCACAACAGAGCCCTCTACCTTAACCATCTTCATCACCATCATCAAGTTAAGTGAATTAATTTGATCACCATCACCACCACCGCCACCACTACGATCATCATCACCCATAAAATGAACATATCCTCTGTAAAAGATCAGTACTAAAGCTCTAGATCACATTTCTGACCTGCTACCACAAACAGTAGAAGATGCTCTAGACTGAGTTCATCAGGAGTTCTGCTGTTTAGCTATAGGAGTTCACATGATTATGTCATACTATAGGAGTTTACATAATATAGTTTACACGGCTAGTTTAAGCCTCCCCTGACCCGGACCCATTGGCTGATGACCATGGTAATGAGCTGACCTTCAGACAGGCGTAGCCATTGCTGACGTTGGGAGTGACACCTGATGCTGCCATGTAGGTGCTGCCAATGGTTTTGATTTTGGTGATGCAGCGGAACTGAGACTCGTCCAGGAGCTGTCAGAGGTTAAAGGTCACGGGTTGAAAGGTCAAGTCTCAAAGTGTTAGGCAGCATCTTTAATTCCTATACAGTGGCATGCATCAGGAATAAGGAGTAATAACATACAGTACTTCCATTGTTATAGCAAGCTAGTTCCACCATTTGCATGACTGTTACAAGTCACAAAATGAAATGATGCATTCATGAGCTTCTTACGCTGTCAAAATCAGAGATGATTTCGTTTAGGAACCTGAGGCACTCAATYCCCCCGTTGTTGATGCTCTCCTCTGTGTAGAAGTCCGAGAAGTTGGGGATGGAGGCGAACATCACCCCAATCTCATCATATGACTGGCTGTACAGCTCCTGGAAGGGGCATATATTTCAGATTAACAGATGTACAGACATAGATAACTCAATAGTATAACTCTAGCTGTAACCATTGCAATAGCTAAACAAACCTTACCTGTCATGCCCTGATCTGTTTCACCTGTCCTTGTGATTGTCTCCACCCYCTCCAGGTGTCGCTTATTTTCCCCAGTATCCCTGTGTTTCCTGTCTCTCTGTGCCAGTTCGTTATGTATGTTTCCAAGTCAACCAGCGTTTTTCCCGTTCTGCTTTTTGTATTCTCCTTTTTCTAGTCCTCCCGGTTTTGACCCTTGCCTGTTTCTGGACTTTGTATCCGCCTGCCTGACCATTCTGTCTGCCTTGACCACGAGCATGTCTGTCACTCTGTACCTCCTGGACTCTGATCTGGTTTTTACCTTTTTGCCTGTCCACGACCATTCTCTTGCCTAGCCCTTTGGATTAATAAACATTGTAAGACTCCAACCATCTGCCTCCTGTGTCTGCATTTGGGACTCGCCTTGTGCCTTGATATTACCACTGTTATAACATGGGGGCTGATCACCGCACACAGTGACCGTGATTGATACCTCTTTCTCAACATGTATTGGTCCCACTTCACATTGACTGCCTTAAAACCTATGTAGTTAATAGGGCTGGCACAATTACCATATAACCGATGGTTATGGATGAAGATCATCATGACAATTAAATAACTGTCATATCCATTAAATAAATAAATATATATACGTTTAGATACAACCTACTCATTGAACGTTTTTTCTTTATTTTTACTATTTTCTACATTGTAGAATAATAGTGAAGACATCAAAACTATGAAATAACACATGGAATCATGTAGTAAGCAAACAAGTGATAAACAAATCAATATATTTTATATTATTCAAAGTAGCCACCCTTTGCCTTGATAACAGCTTTGCACATTCTTGGCATTCTCTCAACCAGCTTCATGAGATAGTCACCTGGAATGTATTTCAATTAACAGGTGTGCCTTGTTAAAAGYKCATTTGTGGAATTTCTTTCCTTAATGCGTTTGAGCCAATCAGTGGTGTTGTGACAAGTTAGGGGTGGTATACAGAAGATAGCCCTATTTGGTAAAAGGCCAAGCCAATATTATGGCAAGATCAGCTTAAATAAGCAACAAGAAACAACAGTGCATCATTACTTTAAGACATGAAGGTCAGTCAATCCGGAAAACTGCAAGAACTTTCAAAGTTTCTTCAAGTGCAGTCGCAAAAACCATTAAGAGCTATGATGAAACTGGCTCTAATGAGGAAGGAAGACCCACAGTTACCTCTGCTGCAGAGGATAAGTTCATTAGAGTTACCAGCCTCAGAAATCGGCAAATAACTGCACCTCATATTGCAGCCCAAATAAATATAACAGACACATCTCAACAACAACTGTTCAGAGGTGACTGCGTGAATCAGGCCTTTGTGGTCGAATTGCTGCAAAGAAACCACTACTAAAAGACACCAATAATAAGAGACTTGCTTGGGCCAAGAAACACGAGTAATGGACATTAGACCGGTGTAAATCTGTCCTTTGGTCTGATGATTACAAAGTTGAGATTTTTGGCTCTAGCCGCCGTGTCTTTGTAAAACGCAGAGTTGGTGAATGGATGATCTCCGCATGTGTGGTTTCCACCTTGAAGCATGGAGGAGGAGGTGTAATGGTGTGGGGGTGCTTTGCTGGTGACACTGTCAGTGATTTATTTTGAATTCAAGGCACACTTAACCAGCATGGTTACCACAGCATTCTGCAGCGATACGCCATCCCATCTGGTTTGCGCTTAGTGGTACTATCATTTGTTTTTCAACAGGACAATGACCCAACGCACCTCCAGGCTGTGTAAGGGCTATTTGACCAAGAAGGAGAGTGATTGAGTGCTGCTTCAGATGACCTGGCCTCCACAATCACTCGACCTCAACCCAATTGAGATGGTTTGGGATGAGTCTTCCAACACATGCTGAGCATGTGTGGGAACTCTTCAAGACTGTTGGAAAACATTCCTGGTGAAGCTGGTTGAGAGAATGCAACTTTGAAGAATTTCAAACGTAGAAAACAGTAAAACATAAAGAAAAACCCTTGAATGAGTAGGTGTGTCCAAACTTTTGACTGGTACTGTATATGAACGACCAGTTGACTGAAGACAGGATGGCCGGCCATTCGTGCAGTTGAGTCAGTTTCTGCTGTAACATGGACTCTACAACATGATGAAACTTTGTTGCTCCTTGCTGAAACATGCAAGGTGTTGTAGCAAACAAGGCTTCGGGTTGCCTAGGCAACACCACACTCCCTGCATCAGCAGCACAATGCAGTTAGGAGCAGAGGAGAAAATGTGCTTCTTAAAATAAATATATACACTGAGTGTACAAAACATTTGGGACACCTTCTCTTTCCATGACAGACTGACCAGGTGAATCCAGGTGAAAGCTATGATCCCTTGTTGATATCACCAGTTAAATCCACTTCAAATCAGTGTAGATGAAGGATAGGAGACAGGTTAAAGAAGGATTTTTAAGCCTTGAGACATGTGTGCCATTCAGAGGGTGAACGGGCAAGACAAAATATTTAAGTGCCTTTGAACATGGTATGGTAGTAGGTGCCAGGCTCACCAGTTTGAGTATGTACTTCAACACTGCTGGGTTTTTCACGCTCAACAATTGTCCCGTGTGTATCAAGAATGGTGCACAACCCAAAGGACATCCAGCCAACTTCACACAACTGTGGGAAGCATTGGAGTCAACATGGGCCAGTATCCCTGTGGAACACCTTCGACACCTTTTAGAGTCCAGGCTGTTCTGAGGGAAAAATGGGGTGCAACTCAATATTAGGAAGCGGTTCCTAATGTTTTGTACACTCAGTGTTCACATGTTTCGTACATGTATTATAATTGTTTTGCTATTCGAACGGTTATAACGGTGAACACGTTTATTTGACTGACTAATAACTTTCATCCAAAATTCCATTACCGTCTCAGCCCTAGTATTCACATTGTAGCTACATGGTAGGTGCGGTCAGGGCTATAAAGTGTGACAATTTTGGTCACATATGGTCCCAACCAAACACTGCATTCCACAGTAAGAACCTCATAACAACGGTCAAGCAGGTAGTGTGATGGTTTGGGGATGCTTTGCTGCCTCAGGACCTGGACGACTTGTCTTAATAGAACAAACCATGAATTCTGCTCTGTATCAGATCATTCTACGGGAGAATGTTAGGTCATCAGTCTGTGAGCTGAAGCGCAACTGGGTGATGCAGCAGGACAATGATCCAAAAAACACAAAGTCTACATGAAAATGGCTAAAAGGCAAACAAGTCAAAAAAATGTAATGGCCTAGTCAAAGTCCAGACTGAATCCCAATTGGGATGTTGTGGCAGGACTTGAAACAAGCAGGTCATGCTTGAAAACAGACAAATGTCRCTGAATTACAGCAGATCTGCATGGAAGAGGGGCCAAAATTCCTCCACAGCGACGTGGGAGACTGATAATCAACTACAGGAAGTGTTTGGTTGGAGTCATTGCAGCTAAAGGTGGCACAAGCAGTTATTGAGTGTGAGGGGGGATTACTTTTTTGGGTGTTGCATAACTTTATTTATGACATAAATAAAATAAGTATGTAATTGTTGTGTTATTTGTTCACTCAGGTTCCATTTATCTATTATTAGGTTTTGGTTAAATATCTGATAACATTCAGTATCAAAAATATGCAATAGTAGAGAAAATTAGAAAGGGCAAATACTTTTTCGTGGCACTGTATGTTTAACAGGAAGGGAGAACCAGGTACTGCATCTACAGTAGTGAAGCTGTCTCACCTCGTCCCTTTTCTTGGAGCCAAGGAAGTGGCGTGCTACGTGCTCTGGCAGCATGTTCGTGACCAGCGCCTCGTTCCAGCGCCTCATCTCATACACCTTCTCCTTCTGCTCGTGGACCTCAATCTTCCACAAGAACAGAGTACGGGCTAGCTTCTCCACCTAAAGTCAGGGACATGGTGGCGGGAGACAGGAAATAGGTTCAAATAGAGGTGGAGAGGTTAACAAGAATGGAGAGGAAGCAGAACATGTGTAAAATAGAAAAGGTAGTGATGACTTAGTGAGGTTGGAAGGTATATAACTAGTAGACTTCTGCCACAGTAACTTACATGTCGAGAAAAGTAGTAGAAACTGATCATCATGATGAAGATCATCACAGTCATGGCATATTTGGAGGGAACCAGGTAAGACCTAAAAACAGAGCACAGAGATAATCAGAAATCACCGGCATGCTCACAATGTTTAGAGAACAGCAATATCACACTAAACATGACAATCAGAGTTGAGGTCAATTTCATTTCAATTCAGTCAACTGAAATTCCAATTCCAGTTTTACTAATTGAAAAGAAATGATGACCACATATCCATAAACTGATTACCACCACCCACACCTGTTCTACAGCTTATAACACCACAACCACATCCACCTGTAGTCCTGGAAGCGGGCCATATCGTAGCGGTCAAATATGTCCCTCCAGCTGTAGATGTTGACGATGCCCGTCGCTATGGTGATGAGGAGCATGAGTGTGGCCTTGACCATGTGGCTGACCTGCACCAGCATGGTGGTCGCCATGAGAGCCAGCACAGCGATGTAGCTGTAGTACTTGGGGTTGTCCAGACAGCCCTCTGCCCCGGATTGGACAACAGAGGAAGGAGGGGCAATTGTGGCGTTTCCCGAGGGACGGGGACAGCTCAGCTACAGGGCGTGGACAGAGAGGGGATAGAGGCCAAATGTCAACGCAAGACCCGAGCCACCACTCAATCGAGTTCTAGTGCTTCCTCCAAGCTGACCTGGGCCCCTTTAAAAAATCCTTGGTTTCACTCCCATCTTGTTGCTTTATTATGAATTTAAAACATTTAACTGCAATGCGTGCTGTTGCATATGGACGGTATGCATGCATGTCAATACCAAAAACAGACCCTGAAGTCAAACCCAGGTTTATGGGAAGGCTTGTGTGTTGGCATGCTACTGCATAATTCAACACCAGAAAGCCATTGTTCTCAGTGTTGTTATTTTTTTCTACTGGACTAACGATGAACGTTTCTCACCATGTCCACAATGTCGGCCATGGTGAGGATGAAGATTGCTGCCATGGCCCAAGTGTTCCGTGCCCAGCGGGTGTGGTCGATCCATGTGGAGAAAGACACCAGCCTCTTAGGGAAAACCTAGGAGGAAAAATAACATGTTGGTCATCAACAGTAATATCATTAACCAGTCACGTGAACTACCAGTAATATCTATCATCATCATCACCACCACCACCATTGTTGTATTGATGTGGTTTTGAGTAATGTTTTACAACACTCTTTTATGACACCTGTGGTATATGTGGGGCAATGGCGGAACATTAAAAACGTTTTAACAATGATTGATGGTGACGGTCGTCTTTGCTCGCTGTAACCAACAAAGTAATACAATTGTAATCATCATCGTAATGATATTCAGTTTTCCTACGCATCATCAGATGGAAACCATAGTAGAGGTCAGGGTATTTCTCAGAGTGACTTTGTACAGATGAAGATTATTAATTTGCGCCAGTTTGCTACAGCATTCAAAAATAAAATGATTATGTGGATTATAGTTATTGGACATTTCTGTCGGGGTTGATGCATTTCTCATAAGAGAAAATCAAGTCTGAAATGTTAAAGTGGTAAACTCCAGAAGCCTTTATAAACTTCAAATACACTACAAGTGTCACGAACGTCGTAATCCTCCTCGTCTGAGGAGGAGTAAGGATCGGACCAAAGCGCAGCGTGGTTTGATGAATAAATACTTGATTTATTTAACGAAGACAAAACACTAAACAAACTTACAAAACAACAAAACGAATGTGACGCTATATAACGAAAGTGCATACACAGGCAACCAACGTATAGACATAGACAATAACCCACAACCCACAATAAAAACAGGCTACCAAAATATGGTTCCCAATCAGAGACAACGCAAAACACCTGTCTCTGATTGAGAACCATATCAGGCCAAACACAGAAATAGACAAACCAGACAAACAACATAGAGTGCCCACACAGATCACACCCTGACCAACCAAAACATAAAACATACAAAGCAAACTCTGGTCAGGGCGTGACAACAAGTTGTACATTTCCTGCATTGCAGGAAAGTTCTACTGCAACTGTAGGCTGTCGTTGTAAATAATAATTTGTTCTTAACTAACTTGCCTAGTTAAATAAAGGTGAACTAAAACAGGGTGTTCAAATTAAGATCCTACATCTGTATTATAGTGACTTTCATGTTAGTGACAGTACAGTATACTACTATATAGTGCTGTATCTGTCAACGGTCATTTCAGATGAGCTGTGACAAACCGAGGACGAGACATATTGGTTTTCCTCATTGAACCATCAATCATGCCATTAGGAGTCATGCATCAGTCCAACCAGAGGGCTTCTCTATGAACATCTATGATGAGCAGGGATTGATTTTCCATAGATAAAGAATAGTCACTGGAGTGGAACTACTGTCGCGCGAGGGGACTCAGATCTCCAAGGTTAAATCTGATCTCATTGAGTACAGTACATTCTCTCAGCAGCTGAACAATAATCTGGTCCATATAGCTTCAAGTAAAAGCATTTCATTATGTAGCACTAAAAGCTCTTTTTAATAGGCTCTGGGGTGAATTGTATATGTGAGTGTGTGTGGTTTCTGGTGTTCATGAGGTTGACATTGTACTGTGACAGGCACAGACATGTTGACATGGACATGCATTTCGCCCTCGATATAGTAGTTGTTTATCTGTTTGTTTATGTGTGTACAGTGCATTCGGGAAAGTATTCAGACCACTTCCCTTTTTCCACATTTTGTGACCTTATATTATATTTTTCCCCATCAATCTACACACAATAGAAATGTTTGTAAATATTATTATTTTTTAAACACAAATACCTTATTTTAAAAAAGATCGTTAACTAGGCAAGTCAGTTAAGAACAAATTGTTATTTACAATGACGGCCTACCCCGGCCAAACCCTCCCCTAACCCAGACGACGCTGGGCCAATTGTGCGCCGCCCTATGGGACTCCCAATCACGGCCGGTTTTGATACAGCCCGGGATCAAACCAGGGTCTGTAGTGATGCCTCTAACACTGAGATGCAGTGCCTTAGACCGTTGCACCACTTGGGAGCTAATTTACATAAGTACTCAGACCCTCTGCTATGAGACACGAAATAGAGCTCAGGTGCATTCTGTTTCCATTGATTATCCTTGAGATGTTTCTACAACTTGATTGGAGTGCACCTGTGGTAAATCCAATTGATTGGACATGATTTGGAAAGGCACAAACCTGTCTATATAAGGTCCCACAGCTGACAGTGCATGTCAGAGCAAAAACCAAGCCATGAGGTCAAAGGAATTGTCCATAGAGCTCCGAGACAGGATTGTGTCAGAGAGATCCTTGATGAAACCCTGCTCCAGAGCGCTCAGAACCTCAGACTGGGGCGAAGGTTCCCCTTCCAACAGGACAAGTAGGAGTGGCTTCGGGACAAGTCTCTGAATGTCCGTGAGTGGCCCAGCCAGAACCCATACTTGAACCCGATCGAACATCTCCGGAGAGACTTGAAAATAGCTGTGCATCGACCCTCCGCATCCAACCTGAGAAAGCTTGAGAGGATCTGCAGAAAATAATGAGTGAAACTCCCCAAATACAGGTGTGCTAAGCTTGTAGCGTCATACCCAAGAAGACTCGAGGCTGTAATCACTGCCAAAGGTGCTTTAACAAAGTACTTGTCACGTTCCTGACCTGTTTTTCCTTTTTCTTGTATTTATTTAGTTGGTCACGGCGTGAGTTGGGGTGGGCTGTCTATGTGTGATTTTCTATGTTGGGGTTTTGTGTTCGGCCTGGTATGATTCTCAATCAGAGGCAGCTGTCAATCGTTGTCCCTGATTGAGAATCATACTAAGGCAGCCGGGGTTTCACGTGTGTTTTGTGGGTGTTTGTATCTCGTGTCAGTGTTCGTGCCACACGGGACTGTTGTCGGTTTTGTCACGTTTGTTGTTTTTGTATTTGTAAGTGTTCAGTTTCGATTTATTAAAATTATCATGAGCACTACCCACTCTGCGTGTTGGTCCGATCCATGCTCCTCCTCGTCTGAGGAGGAGAACGACTTCGACAGCCGTTACAGTACTGAGTATAGGATCTGAATACTTGTTTTTGCTTTGTCATTACGAGGTATTGTGTGCAGATTGTTGAGGAGAAACATTTTCATCAATTTTAGGATAAGGCTGTAACTTAACAAAATGTTGAATAAGCCAAGGGGTCTGAATACTTTCCCGAATGCACTGTATGTGTGTGTGTCTGTGTGTCTGTGCGCACACGGTGCAAAACCCTTGTGGGCAATGTGTGGATTGGGGGGGGGGGTTGCTGTTAGGGTGACAGTAGCAGTCGATAGTGGTAGCTACATAACTGTCTGTAGCAGTCAATAAATTTGACTTTCCATGACCTGGCTCATGAGGTTAGATCAAAAGTGCTGATGCGTGACAAAAGAACGAACATATGGGGTGCTGATTAGACACATCCTTTACCACATTCAGCCTACATAACATTGGGAGTGTATGTACACATCAAATGCACAGCATCGTGAGATGCTCAGCACATCTAAGTTATTTACATTTACATTTAAGTCATTTAGCAGACGCTCTTATCCAGAGCGACTTACAAATTGGAAAGTTCATACATATTCATCCTGGTCCCCCCGTGGGGAATGAACCCACAACCCTGGCGTTGCAAGCGCCATGCTCTACCAACTGAGCCACACGGCATAACTACGACATGTTGATCCACTATCACAACTACATTATTTTTACTCAAGAGTATACCACAACAAATATCTTCATATCTACAGATTTATTATGTTGTGGAAAATGTTCTATGATAAATTATGATTTAGCTGTGGGTTAACTGTTGCTCGCTCTGAAAGGCTAGCTGCTCTCTGGTTGGATGTTGAGCAAGGTGTGATAGTGGAGCGGGGGGAAGAGGCACTCACTCGAGGGAAGATGGCAGCCAGAGAGCAGACAGTTAGGACGAGCAGCAGGACCTCGCCCACAGCTAGGGTCACGTAGTTTGCTATCATCCTGTCAACCGCAAGAACACACAGAACATAAGGAACACGAGAGAGAGAGAGGGAGAGAGAGAGCGAGAGAGAGAGAGAAAGAGAGAGAGAGTTTAGGTGAACTCACCGAGGGTCTATGAGGACTTCCATGGCTGCAGTGAACAGGAGCACTACACAGGAGCAGCTGAAGGCAGCTCCGCTCTGCTTCTCCTTTTCTACGGAGTAGCGGGTCTCCAGCTCAGGGTCCACAAAGCGCAGGGACAGAGGGTTGGTGCGTTTCCCCTTCAAACTGACAGGGCAGAGGGAGGGTTCACACGGTCTGTCTGCTCACATAACCATAGGATTCATACCTGGCTGCACATGGCTCACTCTCACACTGTCACGCCCTGGCCTTAGTTATCTTTGTTTTCTTTATTATTTTAGTTAGGTCAGGGTGTGACATGGGGGATGTTTGTGGTTTTTGTCTAGTCTAGGGTGTGTGTATTGTCTAGGGGGTTTTGGTAGAGTTCATGGGGTTGTGTTCAGTGTAGGTGTTTATGTAAGTCTATGGTTGCTTGGATTGGTTCTCAATTAGAGACAGCTGTCTATCGTTGTCTCTGATTGAGAGTCATATTTAGGCAGCCATAGGCATTAGGTAGGTTGTGGGTAATTGTCTATGTTTGACGTTAGTAGCTTGTGTCTGCACTTTCGTTTGTAGCTTTGTCTAGTTTGTGTTAGTGGTCGTTTTCGTTTCATCTTCAAATAAAGTGAAGATGTATTTATATCACGCTGCGCCTTGGTCCTCTCTTTCACCTAAAGACGATCATGACACTCTGCTACTGGGTGTTTCTCTATGAATATCACACACATTCTCTGGTTTTCCCAAAATGCCTCGTTGGGGGATTCCCGGAATCAGGAGGGAATAAGCATGAAATCCAGAATCCGCCAAACAGGAGTTCAGGAAAAGCAGGGAATTTATTTAAAGTTCCTGGAATTTTGTAACCCTACACACACTCTCAGTCTCACTCTCTGTCTACTCACGCTTGTACGGTCTCTCTCTCCAGCAGTGCCTCATTGAGCAGTTTGTTGAGCTCCTGTTCGTTCTCTTGGGCATCAATCACCCTCTCGGCCAGGTCCCGCAGTCTTAGCCTCCGCCGAGGGTTGGGGAACGAAGGGTTCACCACCTGGAGTCACAAGGTGGCATTCCTGTTCTGTCATTACACCACCCACTGGATGCACCCCGATTCTCCACACTTCTTCTAAAGTGTGCACTTGCACACTCCCTCTTATGGATTTAACAATGGTCGAAACTCTCTCCAGCCAATACTTACACCAATTCAATGCTTTTAGATCCATGACGGGGAGTGTGCAAGTGCACACTTAATGAGAAGGGTGGAGAATCTGGAAGTAGCCACTCTTCATTCAGGTTTGAAGTGGAGAAGGTAGCACACGTTGGAGCAACTCCTGTCTTGGAGACAGCCAAAGTATTTGGAGGTTTTTGTACTAGCCCAGCGCTAACACCCCTGAATAAACAAATCAAGGTCTGAATATAAGACAATGATAAGTTAATAATTTGAATAGGTGTACTAATCCTAAACTGGAACAAAGGCCTGCACACACTGTGTACTTGTAGGACACAGAGTTGCAATCCTGTGTGTTAGGGGTTACAGTAAAGGTCATATGTTACCCGTGTGTCCAGCTCCTCTGGCTCGTCTGGTGTGGTGCAGGCTGTGTGGACACTTCCATTACACTCAGTGGTGTTGATCAACAATGGAGAGTTCCCATTGGATGACATCACAGACAACTTCTGATAGGAAACGAAGAGACAGGAAGGAGGAGAGAGAGAGAGAGAATGTGAGGTGTGTTACAGTGACTGTGGTGTGTTGACGGGAGGAATCTGGAGAGAAAAAAATATTTACATTTTTGTAACGCTTTCTTTTACAGCCTGTTGTAAGCTGTTAGTTACCTGGTATATTCATGGTATAAACTAGGAAACTACGTTGGTAATAGAATTCCTCAAAGAATTCAACTAAATTGGTGACTGGTACCAAAGTTAAAGACAAAGTTATTTCTTAACTACTACCTGGTTGTAAAATAAAGTTTTTAATTTTTATATTTTAAAATTTTATCCCATTTTCTCCCCAATTTTCGTGGTATCCAATCGCTAGTATTTACTATCTTGTCTCATCGCTACAACTCCCGTACGGGCTCGGGAGAGACGAAGGTCGAAAGCCATGCGTCCTCCGAAGCACAACCCAACCAAGCCGTACTGCTTCTTAACACTCCAACCCGGAAGCCAGCCGCACCAATGTGTCGGAGGAAACAACGTGTACCTGGCCCCTTTGGTTAGCGCGCACTGCGCCCGGCCCGCCACAGGAGTCGTTGGAGCGCGATGAGACAAGGATATCCCTACCGGCCAAACCCTCCCTAACCCGGACGACGCTATGCCAATTGTGCGTCGCCCCACGGACCTCCCGGTCGCGGCCGGCTGCGACAGAGCCTGGGCGCGAACCCAGAGACTCTGGTGGTAATATAAAGTTTTACAGAGGGTTTATCTCAGTGAGACGAACCTGTAAGAATAAAGGTTGAATAAAACTAGGTGCTGAGGCAATACTCACCACCCCGTTGATGCCGTTCTTTCCCAGGGGGCCCTTGGGCACCACCACCAGGTAGGAGTCGATGCCCCTCTCCTTCAGGTACTCACAGCGGTCGCCCCCGTTCCCCGGCTCCATATCAAACTCCCCGTGCAGACACTCCATGGTGGCTTGGGAGATGTGCACACGCCTGCCGCAAAGGTCAGGGGTTATAGGTGATAGGTCAGAGAGCCTGGCATATCAATGGCAGGGCGGGTGGGGGCTGACCCTATGCCCTCCCTATTGCAAACTTAGAATAATTCCTGTTGTCACCCTCTTATTTGATATACAGTACATCAACATTTCCTTACAGACTTCATAACTTATTGCTAGCAATAATTCATTTTGTATTGGTATATAGGGTTTGTATTGGGCACAAACACATTTGACAAATATGCGTGCATGAGGCAGGTAAATCTTGCCTGTGCATCATCTAAGGTTGTAGTAAAGATCTGTAAATAGAGTTAGGGAAAATGTAATAACTTAGAGGGGTTTAACCAGTTCCTTCTTACCCCGGTATTCCCCCCGCCTCCATCTTATTGGCCACGGTGACGTCAGTGGACCAGACGTCATACTGCCACCGCTTCTGTCCCAGGACGCCCCCCAGGACAGTGCCAGTGTGTACCCCCACACGCATGTCCACATCTGTCCCGGTCTTCTCACGAACATACCTACAGGACAACACAGTCACCGTGACACAGAGACAAGAAGAACCACACTAGCCAGTCTTTCCCCTACCATTTGTTTTGCCTCCAGCACATCACATTACTCCTACTCTATGTGCAAATCTCAAATGACACCCTATTCACCACAAGTACAGAAGGACCTCTGAGATGTGAACACGTCTGAAAAGGAAGTCAATCGGAATACGGAAAGGTTTGGACTTAAAAGCGCATCAAACCTTTCTAGAAAATGTGAATTGTGTATTATTTTCTCAGCATTTATCCAGATACTGTAGATGTCAGACCTGTTTTCAGCACATGAAAGTAATTGGTTCTACAGTAGTATACTACCTTTGACCCTAAGTGGGTGAATAGGATGTCCTTTGACACATGCAGCCTATACCACAAACCACATTTCCATTGGGTGCTACTCACGAAATGGCCTCCACCATGGCCAGGCCCATCATGATGGAGCAGGCAGCATGGTCCTCTCTGTAGTCTGGCAGGCCACAGATGCAGTAGTAACAGTCGCCCAGGATCTTTATTCTCAACTGGTGGTATTTCTACACAGAAACACACACACACAGTGAGGTCGTGGAGAGGCTGGAACATTCAAATAAGTGATTTCATCTGTATGTGAAATGATGAGACTATTCATTTAAATGAACTTTAATCTACAAATAAATCTGTTTAAAAGATTAGTATACATGCCAACCAATATACATTTTTAGTCAGTAAGTAATATATTTATGTCTGTGTGTGTGTGTGTGTGTGTGTGTGTGTGAGTGACTCACGGCAGCCAGCTTGTCAAAGCGGGCAAACAGTTCATTGAGGAGCTTGACCAGCTCATGGGCACTGCATGATGATGACAGCTGAGTGAATCCCACAATGTCTGCAAACAAAATACTGCAGGAGAAAGGGGATTACATGCAGTCATCACATCATCCTATTGGACATCCTGCCTCTGTGTTATACGACATAGTGTCCTCTATAAGTTGTGTTCTCCTAGCCATAGGTCTATAGTCTTACCTGACATTTTCGTGGCGATACATGTACATGGTGTTGAACTGCTGCATCTCCTTCTGTCCAGTCTGACTGGCTTCTTTCTTCTTCATGTCCTGTAACATCTCGTCTGCTATATGCTTGGGCAGGATGGACAGCAAGAGACGCTCCTGTGGATGACACAGGGAGACTGGTGAGGTTTCAGTCGATATGAGGAGACTCTAAAGAGCCTCAATAGACGCATGCACAGCTTACAATAAAGGCACTTCATTCGGTGTGATTGGCAGCAGAATCAATCAATGACTCAATCAGAATCAATAAAGATTCAGTGACCTGATCAAATCACTTTCTATAACAAAGGAAACCGTCCGTTGGAAACTGTCCAAAGGAAACTGTCCATTGCCATCCCAAAGCCTCCACTTCCATTTATATCTACTTCTATCACCCTTCAACCAATAGATGTGCTCAAACAGTACATACAGTGCATTTGGAAAGTATTCAGACCCCCTGACTTTTTCAACATTTTGTTAAATGACAGCCTTATTCTAAAATAGATACAAAATAACTGTTTCCCCTCATCAATTTACAGAGCTAAAACATTTTTTTTATTTTTTTTTGTACATTTTTGCAAATGTATTAAAAATAAAAAACAGAAATACCGTATTTACATAAGTACTGAGACCCTTTGCTATGAGACTCGAAATTGAGATCAGGTGCATCCTGTTACCAATGATCATCCTTAAGATGTTTCTACAACTTGATTGGAGTGCACCTGTGGTAAATTCAATTGATTGGACATGATTTGGAAAGGCACAAACCTGTCTATATAAGGTCCCACAGCTGACAGTGCATGTCAGAGCAAAAACCAAGCCATGAGTTCAAAGGAATTGTCCATAGAGCTCCGAGACAGGATTGTGTCGAGGCACAGATCTGGGGACTTCCTTGAGCTGGCCCCTCATACAAACTGAACAATCAGGGGAGAAGGGCCTTGGTCAGGGAGGTAACCAAGAACCAGATTGTCACTCTGACAGAGCTCTAAAGCTCCTCTGTGGAGATGGGAAAACCTTCCAGAAGGACAACCATCTCTGTAGCACTCCACCAATCAGGCCTTTATGGTAGGATGGCCAGACGGAAGCCACTCCTCAGTAAAAAGGCACATGACAGTGTCACGCCCTGACCTTAGAGAGCCTTTTTATGTCTCTATTTGGTTTGGTCAGGGTGTGATTTGGGGTGGGCATTCTATGTTTTGTTTTCTATGATTTTGTGTTTCTATGTTTTGGCCGGGGATGGTTCTCAATCAGTCCCAGCTGTCTATCGTTGTCTCTGATTGGGAACCATACTTAAGTAGCCCTTTTTCCCTCCTTTCGTTGTGGGTAGATGTCTTTGTTAGGGGCACTATAGCCCTTGTAAGCTTCACGGTTGTTTGTTTTGTTTCTTGTTTTGTTGGCGACATTTTAAAATAAAATAAAATGTACGCTCACCACGCTGCACTTTGGTGCACTTCTTTTGACGGCCGTGACAGACAACCCACTTGGAGTTTGACAAAAGGCACCTAAAGGACTCTCAGACCATGAGAAACAAGATTATCTTGTCTGATGAAACCAAGATTGAACTCTTTGCCCTGAATGCCAATCGTCGCATCTGGAGGAAACCTGGCACTCTCCTTACGGTGAAGCAGGGTGGTGGCAGCATCATGCTGTGGGGATGTTTAAAAGCGGAAGGGACTGGGAGACTAGTCAGGATCAAGGGAAAGATGAATGGAGCAAAGTACAGAGAGATCCTTGATGAAAACATGCTCCAGAGCGCTCAGGACCTCAGACTGGGGCTAAGGTTCACTTCCAACAGAACAACAACCTTAAGCACACAACCAAGACAACGCAGGAGTGGCTTCGGGACAAGTCTCTGAATGTCCTTGAGTGGCCCTGCCAGAGCCTGGACTTGAACTCAATCGAACATCTCTGGAGAGACTAGGGCTGTGGTGGTCACAAAATTTTGTCAGCAGCTGATTTTCAAGCAAATAACTGTCAGTCTCACGGTAATTGACCGCTAATTAACATAAACACATTTAGCATCTCCTGGCTTCCACACATACAAGCCACTGATGCTGACCTTCAGAACATCTACATTTTAAAAAGTTTAATAAATCCATGTAATATAGCCTACACCCATCACAATAAATCCATGACCTATTTTAGAAAATGTAGTAAATTTCAAAAGAACAGAATAGCATACTCTGAGTTTTCCTTATGTTAGGTCCTGATCTGGCTATGCCAAATGATGTGGGCTACACTAGTTCATTCAGCAGACAAGATTTGCTTTGAATTCCATGGCATTATTTTATAGTATGAAGAAAACAATTGAACAAAGCTGAATAAAATAGAAAGGATATTTTCTCCAAACGATTTGAGAGAATGCGGACGCGGCTCTTCTGTGATGAGCGGTTAACAAAGAAATAGGTATTCCTATATGCTTAATTTAGAGTTAATATTGTCACTTTAGTTGTTCTACAAACGTTGGGCTATATGTTTTGATTGTTAATAAACTCAGCAAAAAAATGAATATCCCTTTTTCAGGATCCTGTCTTTCAAATATATTTGGATTTTTTACGAATTAACTTCACAGATCTTCATTGTAAAGGGTTTAAAAACTGTTTCCCATGCTTGTTCAATGAACCATAAACAATTAATGAACATGCACCTGTGGAACGGTCGTTAAGACACTAACAGCTTACAGAGGGTAGGCAATTAAGGTCACAGTTATGAAAACTTAGGCCTTTCTACTGACTCTGAAAAACACCAAAAGAAAGACGCCCAGGGTCCCTGCTCATCTGCGTGAACGTGCCTTAGGCATGCTGCAAGGAGGCATGAGGACTGCAGATGTGGGCAGGGCAATGAATTGCAATGTGCGTACTGTGAGACACCTAAGTCAGCGCTACAGGGAAGCAGGACGAACAGTTGATCGTCTTCACAGTGGCTGATCACGTGTAACAACACCTRCACAGGATCGGTACATCCGAACATCACACCTGCGGGACAGGTACAGGATGGCAACAACAACTGCCCGAGTTACACCAGGAACGCACAATCCCTCTATCAGTGCTCAGACTGTCAGCAATAAGCTGAGAGAGGCTGGACTGAGGGCTTGTAGGCCTGTTGTAAGGCAGGTCCTCACCAGACATCACCGGCAACAACGTCACCTATGGGCACAAACCCACCGTCGCTGGACTGGCAAAAAGTGCTCTTCACTGACGAGTCGCTGTTTTGTCTCACCAGGGGTGATGGTCGGACTCGCATTTATTGTCGAAGGAATGTGCGTTACACCAAGGCCTGTACTCTGGAGCGGGATCGATTTGAAGGTGGAGGGTTCATCATGGTCTGGGGCGGTGTGTCCCAGCATCATCGGATTGAGCTTGTTGTCATTGCAGGCAATCTTAACGCTGTGCGTTACAGGGAAGACATCCTCCTCCCTCATGTGGTACCCTTCTAGCAGGCTCATCCTGACATGACCCTCCAGCATGACAATGCCACCAGCCATACTGCTCGTTCTGTGCGTAATTTCCTGCAAGACAGGAATGTCAGTGTTCTGCCATGGCCAGAGAAGAGCCCGGATCTCAATCCCATTGAGCACGTCTGGGACCTGTTGGATCGGAGGGTGAGGGCTAGGGCTATTCCCCCCAGAAATGTCCGGGAACTTGCAGGTGCCTTGGTGGAAGAGTGGGGTAACATCTCACAGCAAGAACTGGCTAATCTGGTTCAGTCCATGAGGAGGAGATGCACTGCAGGACTTCATGTAGCTAGTGGCCAAACCAGATATTGACTCTTACTTTGATTTTGACCCCCTCCCCCCTTTGTTCAGGGACACATTCTATTTATGTTAGTCACATGTCTGTGGAACTTGTTCAGTTTATGTCTCAGTTGTTGAGTCTTGTTATGTTCATACAAATATTTACACATGTTAAGTTTGCTGAAAGTAAACACAGTTGACAGTGAGAGGACGTTTCTTATTTTGCAGAGTTTACATTGTAAAGCTGCATGATGCGACTCTAATGATGATTTGAAAAAGGTTGCTTGAAAGGCATGAGCTCTGCTTTGTTTATTGTGCAGGCTGTACACACTACATCAGTCACCCATTCACAATTTGATAAGCACTTGATAATGCCTAGAATTTCACAGCAGCATCCCCTTTGTGTGGCCGTAATGCACCCCAAAAAAATCAATGCCTTTTGCGCCCAGTGGCCGTTGTGATGGAGTGCTGCATGCTCTATCACGTGATCGGGTCTTTCTCACAGGCTACAAGTGAAGACAGACACATTGGAGACACAACTGTGCACATCAGCAAACAAGATAAGTAGGCGTAACGAACAGCAAAAGCACTAGCCTATGTCAATCTACTATCCCCCATAGTACAAAAGTCGACCTATTCTATTCTGTGCGAGTAATAGAGTGCTGAGTACCAGGCAGTTAGCAAGTTTGGTAGGCTACTAATGACCAGCAGCAGCATCTGAGTTTGGAGAAGCCTAATTACCGTGACTAAATGGTCATGTGGAATTTGACTGCCTTCATGACCGCCGGTGTGGCGGTAATACAGTCACCGCAATAGCCCTAGGAGAGACCTGAAAATAGCCGTGCAGCAACGCTCCCCATCCAACTTGACCGAGTTTGAGAGGATCTGCAGAGAAGAATGGGAGAAACTCCCTAAATACAGGTGTGCCAAGCTTGTAGCTTCATACCTGAGAAGACTCGAGTCTGTAATCGCTGCCAAAGGTGCTTCAACAAAGTACTGAGTAAAGGGTCTGAATACTTATGTAAATATGATATTTACATTTTTTTTAAATCAACATTTGCAAAAAAAAAGAAAAACCTGTTTTTGGTTTGTCATTATGGGGTATTGTGTGTAGATTAGTGAGAATTTTGTTACGTTACAGCCTTATTCTAAAATTGATTAAATTGTTGAATCAATTTTAGAATAAGGCTGTAGCGTAACAAAATTAGGAAAAAGTCAAGGAGTTTGAATACTTTCCGAATGCATTGTACATGTTATAATCACATCCCATGGTATGTATTAGAGATACGAAACCACAAAATACTAATCCTTTACATGGTTCTACTCTGATTTAGCCACTGTCTCCTGTATTCCTGACCCAGATTTGGCTCTAGAAAATGTATCCTCCATATGTAATTCCTCTGGCATATAAACAAGCCCCTTTTAAACAATTCAGAGTCAAAGATAGAAAACCAAGGGTTAGATCTTCAGAGCTATCTGAGCTCATTCAGATGCGAAATCAGGCCTGGGCCAAAGCAAGGAAAAAGGCCTGGAAATGTTTCAGACAATTGCGAAACAGATGTACTATCTCGATTAAGAAAGCAAAACCAAATGATCTTTTAAACTCTATATCCGACTGCTGGTGTCCTTCAAAATTTTGGAAAACTGCACTGAAGCGTACAAATTCCTCTTCTTCCCTGCCTAAGCAAATGGTGGTTTAATTGACCCTGGTAAGTCAATCAACTGTTCTTCCTCTGCCAGCCTCGATGGTTAACCCATCAACTTCTAGTGAATCTTTGTTTTCATTTCAACAATTTACTATATGTGATGTGCTAAATGCCTTGCTTAAGACTGATTAAAAAAATCCACTGGGGCTGATATTCTTGATCCATTCTTGCTGCAGCTCTCTGCCCCCCTGATTACTGAATCAATAACCCATATTTTTTACCTGACGATTATATCTGGTACTATCCCCAAGGTTTGGAAGGCGGCCCATGTACTCCCCCTTCACAAACGTGCAGAACCTTGTGATCTAAATAATTCAATCACCCTATTTCTAAACTTTCTTGCCTTGCTAAAATATTAGAATATTTGATTAATTCTCAGATAAGATCTTTCTTATTTTTAAAATGTATTCTAAATGTACATCAGTCGGGTTTTAGACCAGGTCATAGCAGTATCTCTGCTGGATCCCTAGTTATAAATGATGTAGTTAACTGTATGGATAAAAGGCAACATTGTGCTGCCCTCTTCATTGGCCTGTCAAAGGCTTTCGATACTTTTGATCACTCATGGCTAATTCAGAGCCTTTCCTCAATTGACCTAGACCAGATTGCATGTAACTGGTTTAAAAATGTATTGACAGATAAAACTCAATGTGTATATCTACTGATGGTGTTAAATAAGGTTTCCTGGATATTACGAAAGGTGTCCTACAGGGGTCGATTCTGGTCCTGTGCTTTTTAACATTAACAATATCGACATGTTTTTTTTTTTTTATGCACTTGTATGCCGATGATAGTGTTGTGTATGCTATTACCCCCAACGTTGACCAGGCTCTATCTGAACTACAGTCTGCCTTCATTGTATTACAGAAAAACTTTATTGACCTGGAATTAGTATTGCATGCAGGTAAAACTACGTGTAGGTTGTTCTCTAGAGCACATAAAAATAACTCTGATGATTGAAGCATGTCATTTGGATAGTGTCCATATTGATTGTGTCCCTGCTTACAAATATCTGGTTAGATTTAAAGCTGTATTTTAAAAAGCATATTGATGAGTTAAGAACCTGAGAATAAAAATGGTCTTCTATAGAAATAGGTCCTGCCTCTCGCTAAATAGTAGAAAGCAGATTGTTCAGTCGACAGTCCTATCGGTCCTAGACTATGGCGACATCATCTATATGAAGTCAGCTGTCACTTCATTTAAGCTGTTAGATGCAATTTAACATAGTGCACTGTGCTTTACTACGGGCTAAAATGTTTGTACTCGTCACTGCATTCTTTTGATTTATTAGGATCCCCATTAGCGACAGCTAGTCTTACTGGGGTCCAACAGACAGGTGGTTGGCCCTCTGATGTCACGTAGGTTGATACATTGCTATGTTTTTATTTAGAAAGCCCTTTTACAAAAAGTCCCACTGTACCTAACTTCTTTCCTAAACTTTAGACATACGAGTTACCACACTCTGTCTCAGGGATGGCTGAGTTACCACACTCTGTCTCAGGGATTGCTGAGTTACCACACTCTGTCTCAGGGATGGCTAACTCTGGAAATTCCTTTGGCTGCTACTGAGTTAGGTAAATCAGCTTTTAGTTTCATTGCACCTTATTTATGGAATAATCTTCAAAATGTTCTTAAATTTGATATCTGGGTGCCTCTAGGGAAATTCAGTAAGCTGATTGAGAACCTTATTTTCAATTTTTTAACCTGACAAAGGCTTCATAACCGTGTTTTTCTTTCTGCTTGCATTTTGATGTGCGTATTTTCTGTCATTTCTGTAATTCAGGGCTTATCTGTAAAAGAGACCTTGGTCTCAGTATGACTCCCTGATAAAATAATAAACATCCAACGGTCAAACATGATATATAATCACATATTACACAGTACATAGACATGTAGGCCTATAACATTTCTCCCTGTTAAAAGCACTGTCCCTATACACAAATCTGATTGGCCTAAAACTATCACTCATCGCCACGTAAGTCCATCTGAACAGATTCCACCCTTGATGACCCAAGACCAGAAACATAAACATTGGAAAACACAAACCCATCAGGCAAACAAAAGCCTTGAGTTCACACACACGTGGAGGGAGGAAAACAAATAACGTGGCAGGGTTTTTCTACGTTCTTATCAAAACCTGACGGAGAGGGACAAAAAAAATGGGCAAGAGAGTCAGCAGAGTGATTACTGCGGACATCGTCTCAGGAGGCCGGTCGCCATGGTAACCTGCAACGACCGGATGCTCCTTGATTGGCTGGCGGCCCTTGTATCCCGGCAGCCCATGCTTCTCCATTAGTATTCTGGGAGTTTCTCCTCTCATGGTCTTATCAGCCCTTCTCTCTCTCATACACACACACATACACACATTTGCTCCCTCCTTTCCTTTCCTCCCTCCTTCCCTCCATAATCACCCCTTTCCTCTCAGCTCTATAGCAGTGACCCTCTGGTCCATAAATAGTAGCAATCAAGAATGCCCAATGGCCACAGCTGTGAGACAGGGGAGGGAGGGGAAATGACTGCTGACACAGAGCTAACAAACAGACAAAGTGCACACACACACACACACACATACATGCACGCTCACACACATTTAACTAGCTTAGTGTAGTGTAACAGTAGATCAAATGGAACTGTAGATACTAAGTATTGTGTTTAAATTCCCTTTGGCTTCAACATAAATAAAACAGGTCTGAATCAGAATCACATACATTCAAACCAGGGCACTACTCTGGCACTGCCACACACTCCTTATTGCCCCCCCCCCACTCTCTAACCTACCATTCAAACCTACTAACCTCTGTCACTTTTCTCTCTCTCTGAATATGTGTCTCCTGCCCTATATTGTATATGCCCCTCTGTCCTCCCGCCATATGTTTTTACCCACACTTCCTCCCTGTCTCCGTCTGTCAGTCTCACCTGTTGCTGGCTCTGTTCCTCCAGATTGAGTTTGACCTCCAGGGACTGCCGTGCTTCCAGGAAGGCCTTGCGGTGTTTCCGGTCTGCCATGTAGTAGGACATGACGCCCACAGTGATGGCACACACATAGATCACTACGTTGGCCAGCAGCTGGAGAACGCAACAGAGTCATTAGACACACACACACTTACACACAACACAGGCACTATAAAATAAAAAAAACACACAAACAGGCACGCACAGTAATCTTTTAACTGTTAGTCTACACCTGTTGTTTACGAAGCATGTGACAAATGCAAATTTGATTTGACATACGGACGCATGCACACACACTCTGAACCCTGTAGGGGGGACCCTTGTGTAGACTTATCATGACCTAGGCTAGTGGTATCTTACGGACTTTCTGCAGCCATGAATGTGGCAGACAGGCAAAAAGAAACCAGCACTCTAAACTATTACCAAACTCGTATAGATTGCAGTGAGGTGGCTGCTGATGAGTTACATTTCAAACAAAGTGTGGATACTGCACTGTTTTGTCATTGAATAACAGTTGATTCGCCGAGACTGAAGCTCCGATAGGGTGGTTGGCCTTTTATTGGGCTGCCTGCCTCTCATTGGATTACTGTGAGACTATGACAAAGACATGAGCATACTGAGAACCAAAAAATGGTGGACCTTTTGAGAACAGTGTTGATGTCAAACAAGAGAACAACCTCTAAAATATCAAATACAGACAAATGACGAAACCAGAGGCTTTTTTTGTGCCATTGATACTTCTACCTCAGACTTATTTTAATTGTTAGGAGACACTCAAACCTCAGTCTATTCTCAGCCTCTGCTCTGTCACCGAAACATTTGATACATTCAGCCTGTTTGTAGACTCACCAGTAATGCCTATTCATTGTAGATGCTGTAAGACAATTACAGGGCAAAACGTGACATAAATAGTACATAGAGTGGAGGCTAATCTTCTGCATGATGAAATTATTTCAACACACCATTTGATGTGATCAGGAAAGCTAGCATGACTTACCTGCAGTCAGGTTTCTTATTAAATCTACCGTATATACCCTAGTAATTGCTCATCATTCCTTGTGTTGCAAGTATGGCATGTTGCACTGTTCCTAGTCATTTTCTTTTATGAGCTACTTCACAAGATCTGTTCACCTTTTCTACCTGCCACCCTACTATCTACCTTACTCACACCCCCCCCCCTCACACCTGCCTGTCTCCAACTCCACCTGCAACTTCATCCAACTCGTGTCCACCCACCCCAGGTGTTTCCTGAACCACTCTCACCCGTCTCACTCTCCACCTGCAACTTCCTTCCCCTCCTGCAAGTGTCCTCAGCCCCCACTCTTACCCAGCTCCCACTCTACCTGCAACTTCAATCCCCCTCACCCCTCACCCACTCCCGCTGCAACTCATCCCCCACCCGAGGTGTGTCCTCAGCCCCATCCCCACTCTCACCTGTCTCCCGAGGGCAGCCCCCTGGATATCCTCCTGCTGCTGCTGTGCAATGGTGACCCCCAGCACCAGGGTGTGGACCCCGCACGACACGGATGTGATCAGCACAATGGGCGTGAGCCGCAAGGGCAGTGTCAGGAAGAAGGAGAAGCTAAAGAAGGCCTGCCAGCCCACTGTGTCACTGGCCTGGTGGAAGCGGGCATAGTTCAGGCCCAGGTAGCAGAAGATCTGGGCCGCTATGAGCACCCACAGGGCGTAGGGCACCACACGTCGTGAGATGCGGTCGGGTAGCAGGCCGTAGCAGCACAACACATAGAGTAGGATGTCGGATGCCAGGCCTACTGATGCCACCACCACAGAGGCCAGCTTTTCATCTGTGTAGACCACAGCGCACATGACAATGATGTAGCTGTCAAACAGGGCAGCAAACACAACCAGAACCAGCAGGGTTTCGTGTCGCTGCCGGCGGAAATAGGTCTGATAGAGGTTCTCCAGAGACTCGGGTGCAAAAGTGAGACGCATGAAGCGTGGGAGGCAGAGGCAGCACCCTTGGCTGCGAACCGTTACCTCGTGCGTGCGCCCCACGGCATGGCCCGGGTCCGATGGTAGGGTCACAGAGCAGTCCGCCGAATACTCTGCTGAGTACTCAGGCTCCGAGAAGGCCCGGTTGCGAGGCATCGTGAATGCTGACTAAGTTTTGTATCCTTCCTGTGACCTCGTCGTAAAAAAAGTGGAAATCTGTTTTGTAGTTCTGCAGGTGTAAAATTCCTCAAGGTACTGTTGTAAGGTTCAAACGTAGGCCTACATCGTGCTCTCTCATCGGGTTCCCTTTTATTCTCCTGTGTGTAATCTGAACCTTTTGCCCTGAGGTGTCACAAATGTCCTTTAAAATCACACGTATTGTCTTGATTGTCAGACCCTGCACTTTGGAATAGCTTTGCTCACATATTTGTTAGTTACACGTCTCTGACAGTGTCAGTTCATTCTGTCAGTTGATTCCCCAATCCAATGTCCTCCTCCAAATGTAGACTTAAGACAAAAGGAGATTTAAAGGTTCTCCTGGACCATGTTCATTTCCCTTAAGTGAGCCCATGGAAAACTAACTAAGAATGAAGTGAGGGCGATAATATAGCTTTGCTTCTTTTCGAATGCAAAACTTTGTTTACATTGCCACCCTTCTCTCCATATTCATTGTATCAAGGTCATCACCATTGTTCACATGGGGTTTCCATGGTGAAAACTCAAAAGAAGTGAAGAATATGGGATGCTGTTTGATCATGAATTGTGGCTCCCCCCCACCTGAGAAGTCACCTGACTAGCAATCCACGTTGGGAAAAATTGGGATTTTTAAGAAAGTTCTTGGGAAATATGGACAGCCTGTGCAAAAGAGGCCCAGGTTCGTTTCTTCTTTGTAGTTGACAGACTGATACTGAGAGCAATGTCTGTCGTTACCTACCAATATTTATCTTGAGAACTGCGCCTCTGTCCTCAGTTGAGAATAACCCCGGAGAACTATGCGTGACTTCTGATTTTACAGCGCACGCAGGAAATAGGCTACATGTTGCGCTCTATGAAAGAGAGAAAAAAAATAGAACTTGTAAAATGGATGTCCAAAATGACACCATCGTGACTATCCATTTAAAATACTTAACACAGTATTTTTTTTTKTTGCCGTATTATTAAGCAACGCGGTTTTCCAGCCTACAGTATAGGGACATCATATTTCTTGCCCTCATTACACATATTGATGAGTTTGTTGCCTGTGATTTCAGGGTTAAATCGTTTGGTTACATTTCTATTTTGAAAAGGTGCTATAGGAGGACCGCTATTGTCATACCCATATAAATGATCGAATGACTGAAAACAATAAGCGTCATTATTTACCCATTCTGTATCCATTTAACATGTGGCGATGGCCAAAGACGAACGTGATCTTTCAATGTAGGTTTTCATTCTCCAGTGACTCGACGTTTGGCATCGCCTGTCTATCTATCCTTTTTAAGATGCCGCCTGTGAACAGAGATTTTGTACCAGATGATGTAAAAACCATCCGCATATTGTTGCATCCGTTTACCGAGCCATGGAAGAAAAAAAAAAGACACTTTCGATCTCCTATAGGTGGTGCTCGCTCTTGTAAGGATTAGATGTCACTTGTAATCAAAACAGTGCATTTTGGGTGTTTGTTATAAGAATAACCTGAACATAACCTGAACATGTCCCTCTCTGAACATGTCCTTTTCTGCCTTCTGCAGAAAACACGGACCAGCTCTGCTTTTTCGCCCTCGGTCTTCACTTTCTACCCCCGATAAGCCCGTCCCCCTCTTTAGATCACCCACTCCCTTTGCTTCCCATGTACAAAGTCAGAAATAGGGACRGACAATTCCAAATGGGATAACTAAATGTAAATAGCCTATGGTTATTCATTATGACTGGACGAGCATGCTCTAATATGACACTTGATTTTATTGATTAATTGCCACTAAAGTTCGCATAGTGTTTTTATGCCTCCTGGCCGTAACACCACAATGTCTGAGTACACTAATTGACTCTGACCATTATCACATCAAATGATCTACTTCTATAGTTAAATTAGAAAAAAAGGTTGGAAGCCTTGGGCCTACCCCTAGATCCAACAAGCACCATGAAATAAATATGCATGTCACTTGAACCGGTCTTTAGGAGGGAACAATTGATAGCTACTTATCGACAGCTGTTTCCCCATCGGCTTGAACAATCCAAACAAGAGCAGCAGCAGAAGACACAACATCATTTTGAAAATCTTGGCTCTCTCTAATTCTCTCCTTCTCTCTCTCTTTCTCTCTCTCGGAGGACCTGAGCCCTGGGACCGTGCGTCGGGGCTGCCGGGCGTGATGGCTCCTTGCTGTCCCCAGTCCACCTGGCCTTGCTGCTATTCCAGTTTCAGCTGTTCTGCCTGCGGTTATGGAACCGCCACCTGTCCCGGACCTGCTATTTTCAACTCTTGATGATCGGCTATGAAAAGCCAACTGAAAATGATTCATGATTATTATTTGACCATGCTTGTCACTTATGAACATTTTGAACATCTTGGCATAGTTCTGTTATAATCTCCACCCAGCACAGCCAGAAGAGGACTGGCCACCCCTCATAGCCTGGTTCCTCTCTAGGTTTCTTCCTAGGTTTTGGCCTTTCTAGGGAGTTTTTCCTAGCCACCGTGCTTCTACACCTGCATTGCCTGCTGTTTGGGGTTTTAGGCTGGGTGTCTGTACAGCACTTAGAGATATTAGCTGATGTACGAAGGGCTATATAAAATAAACTTGATTTGATTTGATTTGATCAGTTTATTTTGCTCACACACAACACCCACCCTGTTTCAAATCAAAGGTTGCTTACACAATTTAGCAAATCTTACAGCGGGTGAAGCGAAACGCTTGTTACTAGCTCCTAACGATGCAGTAAAATGCCAAACAATGTGTGTGTGTGGAGCAGGAACTGAGTCTAGGCGCTCCAGGGCTGTTTATGCACCATATGGCATCGTTCTTTATTATTATTTTTGGACTATGAGATGTGTTCAGGTTGTTGTGTTTGGTCATTTGTTTGTGTCCCAGAAACGCTACTGGCTGTGCAGAACCTGCCCGAGACCGGCTTCTTTCGTTGACACCGCCATCAGACCTGTATTGACTATTCCACTGAAACCCTGTATTGAACGTGTGATCAATACCCAGACCATTGACCTTTTTTGTTACTGGGAACAAACTCATCAACATCTCCCTGCCTCTCAGGCCCAAACTGAACAATCATACTTCCCCCTGTATTCATCCCTCTATAGCTTGGGGTGTGTGATACCCAATATCACAGGGCCCTCTGTCCTCTCCCTTGTTACTATGCCCCCCCCCCCATAAACACACCCCTTGATCTTTCCTTTGCATCATTTTTTTTTTAAGTACATGATGTATCAATTTGGATTTTGTCAAGGAAGCAGAGGCCACGAGAACACGTGCGAACATATTTTTGAAGCTGTGCTAATCATCGAGAATGAACCTACTGCTACCGATATGTGCCTAGAGTGATGCAGCCAATTGAGAATTAGATGAGGCTTGTAGGTAACCTCTCTGTAAAAGTGATTCATTAATTGCTGGATCCCAAGACTGATGTTGCCTTGGAGAGACAGATTTCCCCAGAGAACAGCCAACAATAATTATTAAACGAGTGCTCTTTAGCACCAGCAAAGGCTGACAGATGGCGATGGTGTGCAAAATTAGACACAGGTTACGGGAGGCAATGGATTAGGGTACATCCTTTAACAGTTGACAGATGATTATGTAATGTCATGATTTTATTCGGAGGCATAACAATTGATTGCTTTGCTAAAGCGGATTTTTCAGAATGATCTCTTCCAAGTAACAAATGGGCAAGGGAAGGGAGTGACAAATTTAGCCTGTTTATTGTGTTTAACCATGTCTCTTATCATGTTTTCTCTAGATTCATAAATAAACATTGTCCTATAACAATATCACAATCATTCTCTCAGTATCACTATGAATGTATGATTGTTTTAGAGAGACCATATTTTTCATCATCCCTCTCATGTGATTAAGCCGGTACACTGTAACTCTTTGAATGACCCTGTTGGGCAGAATCAGAATAGGACATCAGATGTGCATATTGTTTCCCATGGCATTGGCCACAGAGGACAAAGAAGAAACCGATTATTTGCACAAGGAAAGTCAATATCAATACATTGTTTGGCCAATATAGGCCTGTGCAAATATTTTCTGCTGTCCATGATCTGCAGAAGTTTTTAGATCTATGTAGAATAGAATACATCTATGTAAAACATGTAGCAAATATTTGTCTCTTGTTTTGCAATGCTATTAAAATGTTTATTGTATTTAGAAAAAAACAACAATACAGTTCAATCAATAGTGTCACAGAACAATGAGACAGATGTTTCACCGGATATATAAATCTGAAGCATCCGGTTAGTATTTCCACTCACCACCAAATATGGTTATTAGAGGAAGCCCAGTGGCTGGCAGTGGGAGAATATGGAGTGAGATGGATTTTGGCCAACATTCTGCAAATCTTCTCATCGATTAAACATTTAATCTTAATACAGTTTTCTGTTCCCCAAACTAGAATCGGTTACGAACAGAGTGGACCAAGTTTTGTAGACCTTACCCTTTGCCAAAGTTTAAAAAATAAATGTATAAAAATGCGCTGTTTAGTAGAGCAATGGCGAATTGAGTTATTGCGCTCGCGCACTTCACAGAGTAGGCGTTCCCAAACGGTAATATGCAAATAATACTAGAACGCACCAATAGGATCTCGCTAGGTCGTGCTTGGCTCTGCCCACTGTGATTACTTTTATTTTATTGGAAACAACAGGGTGTGGTCTATCTAGCGATAGTTAAAATAAAAAAAAATTGACAGTGTACGTACAGGGGCGTCTTTATTGAGGTGATCGCTCAGGTTGCACGCTGCTGACGTGTTTGTAGGGAAGTAGCAAGCTAGCTACCTACCTAGCTAGCAACTTGAGCGTTATTTTCATTAGATGTGTGCAGCCAGTGACAGCTCATAATGGGAATAATAGCCAACGAAATGAAATAGTTGACATCAGAAGAGAAATCGGAGCAGATTACACAGGTGGAGTTTGCAAGACCGCAAATATATTGGGTATCAACTACACCATTCATGCTCAAGTAGCTAATGGTAGGCTGGCATGCTAAAAGCTTAGATGGCGAGTTAGCTAGCTAGATAAACGGACTTGTTCAGATGTATTGTGCAGTGACAATTGCTAAGATTTCAAGTTATGTAGCTAGCTAGCTAACAATACTTTCGCGATGGGATGTTTAGCGAGCTAACATTAAAATAAAATAAAACTGTTCTAGTTAGTTAGTAAACGATGTAGCAAGCGCGTTAGGCTTGCCAGGCAGAAGATACCATCCCTACCGTTACTCTTGTTTACACCTGAGATCATAACGCAATCATGGTTACATTAACACACATTGGAGTCGGCGCGAGATATGGGTCGGGAAACGTACCTCATTGCAGGAATGGGATATGCCACTGTACTCCAAATGTTATTTTTTATCCACACTGCTCCACCGAGAAGATTGAAATACTGCCAGTTTCCAGAAAACTTCACTTTTCATCTTCAGCTAGCATGAAGCCGAAAATGGCAGTTTCCCAGGAAAACTAGCGGTATTTCAATCTTTTCCATGGTGCAGTATGGATAAAGGTACACTCTGGAGTACAGTGGCGTATCCCATCCCTGCATTGAGGTATGTTTTCCGAACCATATCTCACCCCGGCTCCATAGTGTCTTAATGTAACCATTATTGTGTTCCACCCTCAGTGCAGCTCAGTGTAATGGTAGGGTCAGTATCTTCTAAAACAGGAAAAATATGTGTACTGTCTTAATACACAATTGTCCACCACCATTTTCGGACAACTTGGGACGTTGCAAACTGCGTTCAGCCAAGGGTGTGCAACAGCCTGAAATTTGTCTGAAATTTGTATCTAACTTCTGGCTTCCCATGGACTGTTTTGTGCAACCAAATACAATTGAAAGCAACGCTAGTGTATGTAAGTACACCAGCATTTGCTAAAAGCAAGGATTTAGCTACTATTGTGTAAATATTGTTTTTTGACTTGTATTTTGAGTTCTCATGCATCTGTTTCTACAGACAAGGAATTTGCCGTGAAGTGGATTGATTCCTTCAAGGGCCATGGGCAAATGGAGGATGCCAGACCTGTATAGGGCCCCCTTCCCCCTCTACACAATCAAAGTCGACCCCAAAACAGGATGGGTGATCACTGCAGGAGGGGGAGGCGCTTCCAAGACGGGCATAAAGAATGCAGTGGTAAGCTACTGAATGTTTAGGTGATCATGTAATGGTTCTGCTCTATGGGCACAATCTCTCAATTTCTAGTCTTTTCACACCTTTTTACCTTGCATGTATTCTGTAAGTGTGAAAATGCAGAAACATTGTAGACGTGTGATTCAGCATTTATTTTGATCTAATTAAATCTGAGTAATGTTGTACAGTGTTTGCTAAGTTAAGTTGGGACTGTCTTTTTCAGCACTTCCTGGGTTTGGAGTTGGTAGGAGACCAGCACTGTGCCACCCTGGTGCACTCTCATGACACAGACACGCGTGCCACCATGAACCTGGCAATAGGCGGGGATGTGATCGCCGCAGGGCAGGACGGCAAATGCAGCCTCATGCGCTTCAGACAACGCCAGACCAGGGGCAAGGCCTCAGCCAAAGACGGTAAGGAAGGAACACCCCCAAAAACCTGCCATTCACTTTTATAAACCTCTTTATATACAAAGTTCAAATTATCTTTACAGATACATTTACTCTAACGTCATTCCTATCTTACATTTCACCTATTACATCTGTGTTTCTCAATCCTGGTCCTGGTGACCCAAAGGGCTGCATATTATTATTTTTGCCCTAGCACTAACACACTTAATTCATCTAATCAACTCATCATCAAACCTTTGATTATTTAAATCACGTCTGTTTGAGGTAGGGAGAGAACTCAAATGTGCAAGCCCTTTGGGTCCCAAAGAGAATGATTGGGCAACAATGCCTTACATGAACACATCACTATGCCCCTTATTTTCCAGCAGGGGGTGGCAGTGAGCAGGGCGCAGCTAGGAGACGAGCTGGGAAAGGGGGTAAGGGTAGTGAGGGAGCTGCTGCTGCTTCTAGGGGCAATGTGTCCGAGATGAAGGATAACACCACCCAGATCTCTGTTGACACGTTTGGGGAGGTGCAGTCGGACTTCAACCCCCAGGACCCCCTCCAGAAGTGTGTGAGGTTCAGTCCCGATCTCAGCCTCCTACTGACTGGCGGAACAGACGGACACATCAGAGTGTGGGAGGTGAGTTTAAGTTATGCCAAAATGGCCGCCATGTTGAGACTTCTCCCCAATTGTTACTGTGCAGGTTTTGAGCTTGACTGTAATGCCTCTGCTCTCTCACCAGTACCCCTCCTTAAAAGAGAAGTTGGACTTCAAAGCCCATGAGGGGGAAATTGAAGACTTGGACATCAGTCCGAATAACAAGGTACTGACCAGCTAATAAGTATATGACCTCGATGTCTGTCTGTGTTGGAATCACAGTAATAAAGAGGTTATAAACATCATGTGCAAGCTAAACTGGTAAGTGTTTTCTGACCTGTGTGTGTTATTTTGTGTTTCTGTGTAGCACCTTGTGACGGTGGGCCGGGACTTTGCCTGCAGTATATGGAGTGGCAACCAGCTGGCCATGAGCCTCTGTTGGCATGAGAAGATGCCTCAGATAGCAACAAAGTCATACCGCTATATGTCTTGCAGGCAAGCACATACTCCTTTCTCCTACGAATAGTCACATACCCTGTAACATCACTGACCTATGGCTCTGGTCCCACTAGCATACCACATAAACTCAGCAAAAAAAGAAACGTCCTCTCACTGTCAACTGCGTTTATTTTCAGCAAACATAACAATGTGTAAATATTTGTATGACCATAACAAGATTCAACAACAACTGAGACATAAACTGAACAAGTTCTACAGACATGTGACTAACAGAAATTGAATAATGTGTCCCTGAACAAAGGGGGGGGGGTCAAAATCAAAAGTAACAGTCAATATCTGGTGTGGCCACCAGCTGCATTAAGTACTGCAGTGCATCTCCTCCTCATGGACTGCACCATGGCAGAACAGACATTCCTGTCTTGCAGGAAATCACACACAGAACGAGCAGTATGTCAGGATGAGCCTGCAGGAAGTGTACCACATGGGGGAGGAGGATGTCTTCCCTGCAACGCACAGCGTTGAGATCGCCTGCAATGACAACAAGCTCAGTCTGATGATGCTGTGACACACCGCCCCAGACCATGACGGACCCTCCACCTCCAAATCGATCCCACTCCAGAGTACAGGCCTCAGTGTGCTGCTAGTTCCTTCGACGATAAACGCGAATCCGACCATCACCCCTGGTGAGACAAACCGTGACTCGTCAGTGAAGAGCACTTTTTGCCAGTCCTGTCTGGTCCAGCGACATTGTTGCCGGTGACGTCTGGTGAGGACCTGCCTTACAACAGGCCTACAAGCCCTCAGTCCAGCCTCTCTCAGCCTATTGCGGACAGTTTGAGCACTGATGGAGGGATTGTGCGTTCCTGGTGTAACTCGGGCAGTTGTTGTTGCCATCCTGTATCTGTCCCGCAGGTGTGATATTTTGATATTCYGATCCTGTGCAGGTGTTGTTAAACGTGGTCTGCCACTGCGAKGACGGTCAGCTGTCCGTCCTGTCTCCCTGTAGCGCTGTCTTAGGCGTCTCATAGTAGGGACATTGCAACTTATTGCCCTGGCCTCATCTGAGGTCCTCATGCCTCCTTGCAGCATGCCTAAGGCATGTTCATGCAGATGAGCAGGGACCCTGGACATCTTTCTTTTGGTGTTTTTCAGAGTCAGTAGAAAGGCTTCTTTAGTGTCCTAAGTTTTGATAACTTGACCTTAATTGCCTACTGTCTGTAAGCTGTTAGTGTCTTAACGACTGTTCCACAGGTGCATGTTCATTAATTGTTTATGGTTCATTGAACAAGCATGGGGAAACAGTGTTTAAACCCTTTACAATGAAGATCTGTGAAGTTATTTGGATTTTTACGAATTATCTTTGAAAGACAGGGTGCTGAAAAAGGGACGTTTATTTTTTTGCTGAGTTTGTTTTTTCGCTCTCCCGTTTAGGTTTGGAAAGGTCGAGGACCAGAAAGACACCCTGAGGCTCTACACCGTCCAGATCCCCCACAAACGAGACAAGAAAACCTCCACAATGCTACCTCTCTAAATGGACGCCAGAAACTTCCTACCCATGCTGACGAACCCTTGCGGCACTGAGGTCATCTCCACCCTGGCTGTCAGGTGAGGAAGGATGGAGAGGATACCTAGGATTCAATTCATTTTCCTTGATTACTTGCATCCTATTTCCTTGCCCTCTCTGAACCGTATTGGAGAAGGTTCATCCCCTCAGACTTCTTTCCAATGCATTTTGAGAAGGCGAGGAGGAAAATCAGAAATGTTGCGAGGAATTGAGCAAAGATGAATTGAGAAAGAGCCTTATTTGTTCATCTCTAAGGTCGCTTAACTGCTCATTGAAGGTATTTCTCTGACGTTACTGTATCATAAATGTAGGGCTGGGCGATATGGCCAAAATACCATATCACAATATTTTTGTTATTTCATGTTTTTGAATATTAACATTTCTAAATTTGTTTTATGAGTTGTGCATGATCCTAGGGTGGCTACACATACATTCTAAGTTATTTTCAAAGGGGCTTTCTCTCGTCTCTACAATCAAACATAAACAAAGTTGATCTATTTTACATAATTCCACAATGCCGACAGTGAGTACGCGGCCGTGGCTTGCTATATGAAGCAGGCAGACCGGCATCAAGGCTTCCAGTTACTGTTCGATTGAAACGTTAGATGGGCAAAACGAGTGACCTACAGTTGAAGTCGGAAGTTTACATACACTTAGTTTGGAGTCATTCAAATTCTTTTTTTCAACTATCCACAAATTTCTTGTTAACGAACTATAGTTTTGGCAAGTCAGTTAGGACATATACTTTATGCATGACAAGTATTTTTCCAACAATTGTTTACATACAGATTAATTCACTTATAATTCACTGTATCACAATTCCAGTGGGTCAGAAGTTTACATACATTAAGTTGGCTGTGCTTTTAAACAGCTTGGACAATTCCAGAAAATGATGTCATGGCTTTAGAAGCTTCTGATAGCTAATTGACATCATTTGAGTCAATTGGAGGTGTACCTGTGGATGTATTTCAAGGCTACCTTCATACTCATTGCCTCTTTGCTTCACATCATAGGAAATCAAAAGAAATCAGCCAAGACCTCAGAAAACAAATTGTAGACCTCCACAAGTCTGGTTCATCCTTTGGAGCGATTTACAAAATGCCTGAAGGTACCATGTTCATCTGTACAACCAAAGTACACAAGTATAAACATCATGGACGCACGCAGTATGAAATCACAATGCTCCATATTCCTGCCATCTTTCTGAGCGATACAAAATTAATCTGTACAGGCGCAGTCTGGTTGAAAGGCCCTGTGTGTGTGTTAAAGACCCACTTTGTTGGGCTCCCTGCCAGTCTCTGTTGCTGTGCAAGGCAGTTAACCCACTGTTCCTAGGCCGTCATACTGCTCAGGAAGGAGACGCGTTCTGTCTCCTAGAGATTAACGTACTTTGGTGCGAAAAGTGCAAATCAATCCCAGAACAACAGCAAAGGCCGCTCAGTAAGGAAGAAGACGCTGCTCCAAAACCGCCATTAAAAAAGCCAGACTATGGATTGCAACTGCACATGGGGACAAAAATCTTACTTTTTGGAGAAATTTCCTCTGGTCTGATGAAACAAAAATAGAACTGTTTGGCCATAATGACCATCATCATGTTCGGAGGAAAAAGGGGGGAGGCTTGCAAGCCGAAGAACACCATCCCAACCGTGAAGCATGGGGGTGGCAGCATCATGTTGTGGGGGTACTTTGCTGCAGGAGGAGCTGGTGCACTTCACAAAATAGATGGCATCATGAGGAAGGACAATGATGTGGATGTATTGAAGCAACATTTCAAGACATCAGTCAGGAAGTTAAAGCTTGGTCGCAAATGGGTCTTCCAAATGGACAATGACCCCAAGCATACTTCCAAAGTTGTGGCAAAATGGCTTAAGGACAACAAAGTCAAGGTATTGGAGTGGCCATTACAAAGTCCTGACTTCAACCTTATAGAAAATTTGTGGGCAGAACTGAAAAAGCGTRTGCGAGCAAGGAGTCCTACAAACCTGACTCAGTTACACCAGCTCTGTCAGGAGGAATGGGCCAAAAYTCACCCAACTTATTGTGGGAAGCTTGTGGGAGGCTACCTGAAATGTTTGACCCAAGTTAAACCATTTAAATACAATGCTACAAAATACTAATTGAGTGTATGTAAACTTCTGGCCCACTGGGAATGTGATGAAAGAAAAAAGCTGCAATAAATAATTCTCTGTACTATTATTCTGACATTTCACATTCTTAAAATAAAGTGGTGCTCCTAACTGACCTAAAACAGGGAATTGTTACTAGGATTTAATGTCAGGAATTGTGAAAAACTGTGTTTAAATGTATTTGGCTAAGGTGTATGTAAACTTCCGACTTCAACTGTAAGTGACTTTTAGCTTTGGTATGATCGTCGGTGCCAGGTACACCGGATCCAGTATCTCAAACGTCTATCCTCCTGGGCTTTTCACGCACGATATTGTCTAGGGTTTACCGAGAATGGATGTTTGTTTGTTGCACCAGTCAGCAACAGTCCTGTGAAACAGCTCGTTGATGAGAAAGGTCGACGGAAAATGGCAAGAATCTTGCACTCTAACAAAAAACGGCGTAGTACAACAGTTGTGTGCAATGGCATCTCGSGAACGCACAACTCGTCAAGCCTTCTCATGGATGGGCTATTGCACCAGACGACAACACCGGGTTCCACTCTTATCAGCTAAAAACAAGAAGAAGCGGCTCCAGTGGCCACACGATCACCAACATGGGACAATTGAGGAGTGGAAAAACAGCCTGTTCTGATGAATGTTGTTGCGTCATGCTGATGGTAGAGTCAGGATTTGATGAAAGCGTAATCCATGGACTCATCCTGCCTGGTATCAACGGTACAGGCTCTTGGTGGTGGTGTACTGGTGTGGGGAGTTTTTTTTGTCAAACATTAGGTCCCTTGATAACAACATGCTGATTTAGGCCTACACCATCACTGGTGTCAGGCTGTATTAGTTAGCTACATTTGCTCTAACTCAGTACATTTATTAACTATCCAGCTAACTAGCGATTAGCATTAGCGGCTAACACCATTTTTATCCACAACTTTCTAAGAAAAGAAACCTAGCTGTTTGCAGACAGTAAGATACACTGTTAGTTTGCTTCTTAATATAAGCGTTCTATAAATACACAATGTGGATAGCAGGGTCGCTGTCATCAACATATTGTTGCATCTGCTGCATTGACCATGCAGACTGAAGAGTGAACGGGGCGGCAGGTAGCCTAGTGGTTAGAGCGTTGGACTAGTAACCAAAAGGTTGCAAGATCGAATCCCCGAGCTGACGAGGTAAAACTCTGTCGTTCTGCCCCTGAACAAGGCAGTTAACCCAGTGTTCCTAGGCCGTCATTGAAAATAAGAATTTGTTCTTAACTGACTTGCCTAGTTAAATARAGGTACAAAAAAAAARAACTATCRGGAAATGATCTCGTGGTCTAACAACAACTGCACTCCTTCAGTGACGGGGCAGGGCTTGGGGAGAGAGACGACTCAAGTAGCGGAGTAAACTATAAAAACGAAGTGGCGTATATATATTAAAATAGGGTATACCACCTATCCCTGAATAAATGTGTTTGTATTAGATATTTGTTCTTCCCTGTTAACCAGCTCTTTTTTGTTCTCGCTGTGTTCCACAGTGACTCTGGAACCTTTCTCGGCCTTGGGACAGTGACGGGATCAGTAGCAATCTATATCGCCTTTTCACTACAGGTAGACACACACACACACACACACACACACACACACACAAATAATTAGCTGCCTTAGCGTATCCCTGTGTAACTCCCTAATTATCTTGTCTCATTGTCTCTGTAGAAGTTGTACTATGTGCAGGAGTCCCACGGCATTGTGGTGACCGATCTGGCCTTCCTGCCTGACACTCCCAAAGGCCAGAGCCTCAAAGGGAACAACGAGGCAGTCATGTTGAGTGTGGCTGTGGACTGCCGCTGTCAGATGCACACTGTACGCAACCGAAGTAAGTGGTTTGAATTGGTAGCATTGATTGAGCATCGTGAGTAGTATTGTCTTTTCCCTCACCCTCCTTCGTTCTCTCTCTCTCTCTCTCTCTGCATCTCCACCATCCCAGGATCCTTCCCTATCTGGCTGGTGCTGTTCTTCTGTGGCCTCATGGTGGTGGGAGCCGTCCTGCTCCTGCAGCACCTCTTCCCAGGATTCATTTAGACATTGACAGGGAGTTAAGGAGAGGGAGAAGGAAAGAATCAGACTGCCCTACAACCACTACTAGCCCTACAATCTTCAACAAAAACCTCTGAGGAACCCCCCGTGACACCACTCAATCCTGGAACACGCATCGATCTCCTACAGCCATCGTACCACACTTAACCAAACCGTGGAACATTTTAACCACACTTGCCCAACCCTGGACTACATCTACTAGAGCCATTTACTCACTCTTAACCCAATAAGATTCCCTGCATCAGTTACTATACCCTTAACCAATATTTGTATCCCCCCCTCCTTCCCCACCCCCCCCCCCCCCCAGCGAATCATCTGTGCTCCTTCCACCCCCAATTCTGTGAGACACACGAATTTAATTTTATCAATCTTCTTTTTGCTTTTATACCATGGTGGGGAGTTAAGGGCTCAGCTTCAGATCTATATCATCATGAATGTGCAAGGGGTCGGGCCTTTTTTATCGTAGATATTTAAGAAATCGTGTACAATTATAAATATACTTAAATCATTGCTCTTCTGTCAGTCTCCATCTGTCCTGTGCATACATAAACACACACTTGTAAATTTAGCAAGTTGGTTGGATAACATTTCTGCGTATGGATTTTCTGTACCAGTTTCCAGTGAGGCCTGTTTTTCCTGCTTTGTCCACTAGTYAGCAGCATAGACCAAATGTCTATCTAATGTTGTTCATCCCCGACTGGGAAGCAGGCCAGGCAACAGGGCATCATGACCTTCAGAAAAACGAAATCAATTGCGTTGGTGGACTCCTCTGTAGCTCCATTTCCAATGTTGAAAGACCTGGCAAGTTGAGTTCTGCTCTGAAGGCACCTGTATAGTATCTCTAATCGTCTCCTTTCAGGCCTATTCCGGCATTAAACCAGATTGACAGATGGAAGGGTGGTCTTTTTCTGCTCCACACAGCTCCGTAGATGTGTTTTATGTCCAACCATTCACTCTGGGCCCGGGGCTTGCTCTGATTCGTCAGAGCTGGACCGACTGATTCGTGTTAATGCTCTAGTCACTCGCGTGACATTTTAAACACTACTTAGCTAAGATAAAAGAAGGCGATAACGATCCTAAATAAAAGATGAGGCAGGCTATGATCCAGTGTATGTGATGGTTTTCTGTGTCTTGCAGAGTACATACTGTATATCAGCATTGTATGGTCTTTTGTAGCATGGAATTCTAGATTCTGCACGATCAAGCACCATGGAGAGTGCTTGGTTTGTTACAAATGGCCGACTAACACTATCGAGAAGCTGTGTAGTTCATCTGTGTTTGTTTCAACCAATTAAACACTTTATTGGAATCTCTTTTGTCGAGGCTTAATGGCCTTCAACTAAAGAGCTTTAATGACTTTCTCTTCCTGCTTTCTTCACACTCTTTAAAATAATGCCACCAGCCCGTCTGGGTACCTGACTATGTAACGGCTTGGGTCTGGCCCCTAGTCTCACCACCATTCCTCTACATGCCTGGCCTAAGCACTTGCGTTGTTGCAGAGATGGAAAGGTTGCTGTGATACACTGGGACGTTCATTAAGCACCAAATTGGAAGACAACGGACTAAAACAGGGAGGGTCTACATGGACTTATCCAATAAGAAAGTCAAATTTTAGTTTCCCATTGCAAAACTTTTTTTAAATGATTACCCTTCTTGAACACGACCCAGAGGCATAATAGTAGGGCACGAGGTTGAAAACATTGGATATACAAATTAGAGATATAGAATGGACATTATCTACCGTGAACTTTGCAATCTGGGACATTTTAAATGTTTGGTCCCACCAGTTCACATCATAACCTTTTATAGGTGCTTTGCCAGTGACAACAAAGACACTTCTTGAGAGGCTTGCATTGCTGGCATGTTGGCCGCAATATTGTTTGGCTTTGGCATACACAACACACTGGATGGGGTTTTAGCCTTAAACCAGCCAGCAGTTGGACTACAATTTGTTTGATCAGAATTGACTTGCCAATTTTCCTCCCTCGACATCAAGGCCTCTGATGGGTAGAACTTCAAGGAGTGTGGGCTCTCTACCTCTTCAATTTCTGTTACAGCAGCAGTGTGTCATTTGTACACTCCCAAAAACAAACAGGCAGAATATACCCTTTAAAGGTCGAATGCAGCCGGTTTTATTTCAATATCAAATCATTTCTGGGTAACAATTAAGTACCTTACAGGGATTGTTTTCAATTAAAATGATCAAAAATAAACAAAAATCGCTTCTTAGCAAAGAGCAATTTCTTAAGCAAGAATTTTTTTAGGACTGTCTGGGAGTGGTCTGAGTGGGGAGGGGGAAACTGAAAACTAGCTGTTCTTGGCAGAAAGGTTTGGAACTCTTTCTTATTGTTCTATTAACCAAGCAGGCCAAAACTCCATCCCACCAAAACAGTCAGAAATTCTAGGCAGTCTTTTCAAACAGCTCTTACAGGTAGCCTAGTGGTTAGAGCGTTGGGCCAGTATCGAAAGGTTGCTAGATCATATCCCCGAGCTGACAAGGTAAAAATCTGTCGTTCAACCCACTGTTTCTAGGCTGTCATTGTAAATAAGCATTTGTTCATAACTGACTTGTCTAGTTAAATAAAGGTAAAATAAARAAGGGTATTATAATATTCACAATATTATCGTATATACAGTATAAAACACAGGAATATCACATTTTTGATTGCACTGGGCCTTTAAAGAGATTCTCTGGTACTTTTGTATACTTTTCAGCCAGTAGTTCTAAAAGTAGTCCCTGAAAAATGTGTACTATGTGCAGATATGTGCACCACCTCATTGCTCTCGCTCTCTCTAATGTACACTGAGTCGTTGGGCTCTTCCTGCAACCTCATTTGATAATGCTGGGCAGGCCTCCTGCTAGCTGTCACTCAAATGCGAGGGGCTGAAGCTCATTGGCTAGAACACAAATTGCTAGGGGGCTGTCCCATATGGGGGAAATGTAGGGAAAATGACACGGGACAACTTCAAGTAAACAGTTTCATGGCTAATTGAGGTAAGACAGTCATTCTGCTAATTGATTATGAATGTGTAACAAGGTTGGTTTATGTTTCCACTTGACACTGCATAAATATGTATTGGATGTTTATGTATTTAAAAAATATATWTWTWTTWTTTATTTCACCTTTATTTAATCCAGGTAAGCTAGTTGAGAACAAGTTCTCATTTACAACTGCGACCTGGCCAAGATAAAGCAAAGCAGTGCGACACAAACAACAACACAGAGTTACACATGGAATAAACAAGCGCACAGTCAATAACACAATAGAAAAAAAGAAAGTCTGTATACAGTGTTCATTTTGGTTGGTTGAATTTACATATCAATGAGGTGTTATGCCATTGGTCATGGTTGCAGATAGGGGGAGATTGCAAATGTAAATTCTTCCCACTCTTGATATTGACATTCAAGTGGTAGGTCACGTTCTGAAATACTGTATTGTATTTTCATATATGTGTACGAGTTCACTATGCACATGTCCTGATGTGTATATGCAGTATATATGTGTATGGTACCTGTTAGATATTGGGGACATCCTACGATCTGCTTTTGTCTGTTATTGCTGTCTCGTACACAATTAGCATGCTCTAATTGTAATGGTCCCATTAGCTCCCTGCTAATTCACAGTTATTTCCATGCTAACAGACAAATCACAAATCTACAGCCATCAACATACTGTTGTCCTGCACATCTAATGCGCTTCCTTGTGTCTATTGTCAGAATAAACACAAATAAACTGGCATCGCTGGCTGGACATCCTTTTCTTTAAAAACACAACGCAAGAGAGTCACGAAGTATGATCGCATCTGTTACACTACTGGTGCCGAGACCAGTTATCTTGTCTTCCCTGGACAGCTGTTACACATGTATGAACTACACCCAATCAAATCCAATTGTATTTGTTGCATACATATATTCAGCAGATATTATTGCGTGTGTAGCGAAATGCTTGTGTTCCTAGCGCCTGCAGCTCCAGCAGTATGAACTAGACATTGACACATCCAGCCCAAAGAGGGACGTTTAAAGATTACTTCCTTAGTCACTAAAGTACCRGAACATGTCTTTAAGGCTTTCACTGAAAACAAATGTGTGCACTCCACTCACTCACAGTGTGTTTGGCCAACAGGTGGCACTGTTTGTCTGGCAAATTCTTGCTGTATAGTGGTGGAAGTCCCCATGTTGTTGATCTAACCTACATTCTGATTCAGTTGAAGCAGCACAACCTTCCCACACATCCAAGCCAGTTATCACAGATAGGGGGGAAAGTCTCAGACCTCTCAGACTCAGAGGTCTATGGTTTCTCCAGTAAAGTCCAAGGCCACTTCACAATGGCAGTATGTGTTTCATTGTGAAGCTCTCTAAATGCTGTCTGTCCAGCCAGCCATCCCTGGTTTATTTGTCTATATGGGAGAGCGAAGGGGCAAGTATCAGTCATCATTGTGCTGAAAATCCTGAGCTCCATCAGTGAGACAAAATGACGCCCTAAAAGGTCAGTAGCCATGTTTGCACAACCCACTCGCCCCTCCGAAACGTCATTCTTCTCACCAAATTGTGAAGCCGATTCAGACATTTCCCCAAATACACCCCCGCCCTCCAGCCAGCCTCCTCCACCCCACGGCCCACCCCTACATCAGCACAAGGCAGGAAACCCAACTCCCACCTCTCACCTACATCGCAGCCCAGCCCAGCAGGAAATGAATTCCCCAGACAGGCCAGTGTCTCAAACTCCATGAAGAGGAACAAACACCATCTCGGTCTCTTTTTTTCACCTCCTGTCCTCCCGACAACGCACATACCCCGTGGGTCCGTTGGCTTAAACTTGCCAAACCAGTAAAATGGTTTCAATTTGTCTGAGGAATTGACTGGTGGCATGGGGCAAAATGGCTAGACAGCGAGGGGGAAGTTTGTCTTTCTCCATAGTGGTGACTAAGYCAGTGACCATGATTATCTGTCCCATCGTGGTGATTGTTTTGGCGTACCTTTGATAATACAGTAATAATGCAGACCAGGGTCATGTGTCTCAGTGGATGGGTTTTGTTGGCTGGCCACAAAGCATTGGGGACTCCTGTTCAAATGAGACTACTAAAACGCTATTGTTTTCATGAATGGATAKGTGAGATCATGGATCAAACCTTGTGGGACAACATGGACTCAGGGGTAGGATGTAGCATAGTAAATGTAAACGCGGTACACTCYAATTAGTATGATATGTTCATATGGTATATATGATTCGTATGGTATGTTTTAATTTGTGGATGTCCATTATCCATTTYATATGATGTTACGAGTTACAATTAGTATGAAATGTTACAAATTGCAATTTGTTCAATATATTACAGATTGCAATTCGTACAATATTTTACAAATTTGCWAAATATATGATACGTTACGAATTCCAATTTGGTGTGACTAATGTTAGCTATGTGGCTAATGCTAACATTAGCTAGATGGCTAACATTAGCTAGGCTAGGGGTTAGGGTTTAAGGTTCGGGTTAAGGTTAGGAGTTACGTTAAAGGGTTAGGGGAAGGGTTAGCTAACATGCCAAGTAGTTGCAAAGTAGCTAAAAAGTAGAAAGTAGTTGCAAAGTTGCTAAAATGCTAAAGTTGTCCGTGATGAGATTTGAACGTTTGCATTGTATGCCTACCCATCCAACCTGACCAACCATCCTACTTTTGTTTTTGCCTTATGTAATCTTCTGTCTTATGTAACCATACTAATTTGAGTGTCCCGCATTTACATTTACTATGTCACGTCTAGTCTATGAGACCAGGCTGTGTTGGACCACTGGTTCAGATACTGTAATGTCGAATTACAGGGAAACATTGATCTTCTTTGCATTTCTCTTCGCTTCTAGTGTAAAAAACACTTCAAACTCACCCAGTTGGATACAGTTATGGTATCAGAGAGCGGCCCTTTAAATGGATTTCAAAGGTGTGAGATAGAAATCATAAAACATGCATGTTTCCACTATAAAGGCAGGCCTCTCCTGTTGCTGCTTCAGGTGTGTTGAAGATCAAGCATTTCAAATTAGGGAGGGAAAAAAACACATTCTCCCAGATGAAAAGGTTTCCCGGGGTCTAAAACACATAAAATACAGTCTTAAATGTAGTACAGTTAAGTAATAATGTGAAACAGACAAGCAGGGCAAACATTATACCTGCCTTTGCCTCTATCAGCACGGCAAACAACTGAGATATAAAAGAGACCCACACACACACACACACACACACACACACACACACACACACACACACACACACACAAAACCCCATACAGTGCCTTCAGAATGTATTCATTCCCCATTGACTTATTTCTCATTTTGTTGTGTTACAGCCTGAATTTAAAATGTATGAAATACATTTTTGGGGTGGCTTCTTAGCCACAACAAATTGGAATTCATAACAATAAAGTTTAGAAAATTAGTAAATTAGTAAATTATTGTACAAATTGATGAAAATACAGGCCCTACCCTAACCCAACGTATAATGTTGGGGCCTGTCCGGCTCGGGTCAGGTAGCAGAGCTCTAGTTTGAACCCAGAAGTCGCCCCCTCCTGGTAGCCTCTGTAGCCCAGAAGCCTAACCTTTCATAGCCACATCACAGCAGCATACCGCACAGCAGTGGAGAGGCCAGGCCAGCTGCCTTTGACTCAAACCTCCTGTCTACTCATCTCCATCTCTCAGCCCTATCTTGGATGGGAGAGGAGGAATTCCTCATTATCGTATGGTCCTCTCTATAGATATAAAACGTCTTATATGAATGATATACGACCACTCTTCAGGTCTTTTCATCCATTATTGGGAACCGACAAAGAGCGAGGAACCACTTTGAACAAAATGTGTAACATACCTTTGTACAGTACCATACATGGTACAAGAAATAGGCAGTGTCTACATGCATGTGTGTGTAGGCTATTTCAATTMTGTGTGTTTGTAAGAGTRAGTGTAATTGTGTGGCATAGAACTGGGACAGTGTAGTGTGCTTATGTCTCTTTCTGTGTGTGTTTGCAGTGTGGCGAGTGAATATGTCTTTGAGTGCACTGTATGTGTGGCTGTGTATTTGAGGTGAGTACAGCATACGGGGGATGGAGTGACTATGTGCTTGGGGATTGAGTGACTGTGTGCTTGGGGATTGAGTGACTGTGTGTGTGTATGGGAGATGCTGTAGTCTAGCAGTGTGATTGTATGAGGTGGAGGGGTAGCCAGAGTGGCACCAGGTACAGTGCTTTATCAGAGATGGAACACATTAAAGAGTATTATTGCTTCAGCATGTTTCGACCCACACTTTACTTCACTCCCACTCACTCCTATCACAACCAGTTTGAATTGGAAGGGTTAGGGGTTAGCTTTAAATTCCACAGATAAAATATACATTTATATTAATTTGCGCTCAATCCTGTCTCTTTGTGAGTGTGTGTGTGTGTGTGTGTGTGTGTGTGTGTGTGTGTGTGTGTGTGTGTGTACTAGTGGCTGTGCTGATGCTGTGTCTGTGGCTGTGGTCTGTTGTTTGTGTGTGTGTTGTGTGTGTGTGTGTGTGTGTGTGTGTGTGTGTGTGTGTGTGTGTGTGTGTGTGTGTATGTGGCTACAACCCCATGACATGGCAACATAAGACGAAACAGAAGAATACTGCTTGAGATTGTTGGTGGTCATTCGACCACCAGTAAAACGTTATCAGCCATGAGTTTAATTTTGTGGTGGGCAGAGAAAGAAAGAAAAAGAGTTTGTTTTGGCAAGAAGCTGTAGGGATGGGCTGGAAAGAAAATAGCAATGTGTGTCAGGGACTTTAATTGTAGGGCCCCTTAATCTGGAATGATTCACCCCCATGTCTGGGAGGCTGAAAGTGAGTCAGTTTTTAAATGTGGACTAGAACCTCATCTCTACCTCCCTCCCATACCGTCCCGTGGTCATGCTCTGTTTATTCTCATCTGGCCATTGTTTAAACACTGCTGACCCGTCTCACCAACTCAGGGTGGTATGCTCGCCAGGCAGTCTTGCTGGCACAGATTAAACAAACACACACACACACATATATATATACATATAGCCACATACGCACAGACAGACATAGGCTGTGGACTTGATAGCGGGGTGTGCCTCTGTAGACGCCAAGTCCTACCCAAGTCCTACCCAAAACCTGGCATGTCTTTCTAAACATTGGTGTTCTAATGGTATCTGTCAATGCCATTTCAAAACGTCATAACTCTCCCCACAGGAGAGGTCAAATATAATCAGATTACATGGATTACAATGACACCTGATGAGACTAAAGCCCATGTGTCTTAGTCTAGTCTAGCGTCTAAGCTCTTACCCTAGCAGCAAACCCAGGCCAGTGGTGACCTAGCCACAATGAGCCAGGCACTGAGTAAGCCGGGATTTCCAGCGAGAAAACCCTGTATCCCATCCCACACACACACACACAGACACACCACAAGTGTCTGCGCCGGGGCCCCTCTGCACTGACGTCAGCCATGGAGTCAGCCGGCCCACGGCTGGAGTGGAAATCTGTCGCACACAGCTAAAAAGTGGCCCTGTCTGTGGATTTGTGTGTAAGTACGCCGAAGCCCGAATAGAAGGCCACATAAACAAGAGAAGAAAAAAAACAACAACAAACAAGAAATTAAGGATGCAGAAGTATATGTTTTTCCTTTTCATGAACAAAACCTCCCAGGTAAACAAAACTAATTTCTTTAACTCTTTCGATATAAAAAAGCATAACCCTGTAATGCCTCACACAAGCATGTCCTATATAAAGCATGTCCTATACATATAAAATAGTAGGCAAAATATTTAAATGTTAATTGGCACACACAATGTTTTAGCAGCATGAGCAAAGAGCTTTGTTATGAAATAGGAAGCCGATTCTAGATTT
>NW_019942715.1:176772-192057 GCF_002910315.2 Salvelinus sp. IW2-2015 | reverse complement strand
TGGAGATTCTTAATGTGAGTCTGGAAGGAGAGTTTACAGTCTAACCAAACACCTAGGTATTTGTAGTTGTCCACATATTCTAAGTCAGAATCGTCCACAGTAGTGATGCTAGTCGGGCGGGCAGGTGCGGGCAGCGATCGGTTGAAGAGCATGCATTTAGTTTTACTAGCATTTAAGAGCAGTTGGAGGCCACGGAAGGAGTGTTGTATGGCATTGAAGCTCGTTTGGAGGTTTGTTAACACAGTGTCCAAAGAAAGGCCAGAAGTATACAGAATGGTGTCGTCTGCATAGAGGTCGATCAGAGAATCACCCGCAGCAAGAGTGACATCATTGATATATACAGAGAAAAGAGTCGGCCCGAGAATTTAACCCTGTGGCACCCCCATAGAGACTGCCAGAGGTGCGGACAACAGGCCCTCCGATTTGACATACTGAACTCTATCTGAGAAGTAGTTGGTGAACCAGGCGAGGCAGTCATTTGATAAACCAAGGCTGTTGAGTCTGCTGATAAGAATGCGGTGATTGACTTAGTCGAAAGCCTTGGCCAGGTCGATGAAGTTGGCTGCACAGTACTGTCTTTTATCGATGGCGGTTATGATATCGTTTAGGACCTTGAGCGTGGCTGAGGTGCACCCATGACCAGCTCAGAAACCAGATTGCATTGCGGAGGTACGGTGGGATTCGAAATGGTCGGTGATCTGTTTGTTAACTTGGCTTTCGAAGACTTTAGAAAGGCAGGGCAGAATAGATATGGGTCTGTAACAGTTTGGGTCTAGAGTGTCTCCTTCTTTGAAGAGGGGGATGACCGCGGCAGTTTTCCCATCTTTAGGGATCTCAGACGATACGAAAGAGAGGTTGAACAGGCTAGTAATAGGGGTTGCAACAATTGCGGCAGATCATTTTAGAAAGAGAGGGTCCAGATTTTGCAGCTCTTTCAGAACATCAGCTATCTGGATTTGGGTGAGGGAGAGGGGGGGGGCTTGGGCAAGTTGCTGCGGGGGGTGCAGAGCTGTTGGCCGGGGTAGGGGTAGCCAGGTGGAAAGCATGGCCAGCTGTAGAAAAATGCATGTTGAAATTCTTGATTATTGTAGATTTATCGGTGGTGACAGTGTTTCCTATCCTCAGTGCAGTGGGCAGCTGGGAGGAGGTGCTCTTATTCTCCATGTGTCAGTGTCCCAAAACTTTTTGGAATTTGTGCTACAGGATGCAAATTTCTGTTTGAAAAAGCTAGCCTTTGCTTTCCTAACTGACTGTGTATATTGGTTCCTAACTTCCCTGAACAGTTGCATATCGCGGGGATATTCGATGCTAATGCAGTACGCCACAGGATGTTTTTGTGCTGGTCAAGGGCAGTCAAGTCTGGGGTGAACCAAGGGCTATATCTGTTCTTAGTTAAAACATTTTGGAATGGGGCATGCTTATTTAAGATGGTGAGGAAAGCACTTTTAAAGAATGACCAAGCATCCTCTACTGACGGGATGAGGTCAATATCCTTCCAGGATACCCGAGCCAGGTCAATTAGAAAGTCCTGCTCGCTGAAGTGTTTTAGGGAGTGTTTGACAGTGATGAGGGGTGGTCGTTTGACCGCGTACCCATTACGGACGTAGGCAATGAGGCAGTGATTGCTGAGATCCTGGTTGAAGACAGCAGAGGTGTATTTAGAGGGCAAGTTGGTCAGGATGATATCTGTGAGGGTGCCCGTGTTAACGGATTTAGGGTTGTACCTGGTAGGTTCCTTGATCATTTGTGGGCGATTGAGAGCATCTAGCTTAGATTGTAGGACGACCAGGGTGTTAAGCATATSCCAGTTTAGGTCACCTAACAGTTCGATCTCAGCCACGCTCAAGGTTCTAAGTCAAGTTAACGGGGGGCAATCAATTCACATATGGTGTCCAGGGCACAGCTGAGGGCTGAGGGGGGTCTATAACAAGCRGCAACAGTGAGAGACTTGTTTCTGGAAAGGGATTTTTAAAAGTAGAAGCTCRAACTGTTTGGGCACAGACCTGGATAGCATGACAGAACTCTGCAGGCTCTCTCTGCAGTAGATTGCAACTCCGCCCCCTTTGGCAGTTCTATCTTCACGGAAAATGTTGTAGTTGGGGATGGAAATTTCAGAATTTTTGGTGGCCTTCCTAAGCCAGGATTCAGACATGGCAAGGACATCAGGGTTGGCGGAGTGTGCTWAAGCAGTGAATAAAACAAACTTAGGGAGGAGGCTTCTAATGTTAACATGCATGAAACCAAGGCTTTTACGTTGACAGAAGTCAACAAATGAGAGCGCCTGGGGAATAGGTGTGGTACTGGGGGCTACAGGGCCTGGGTTAACCTCTACATCACCAGTGGAACAGAGGAGTAAGATAAGGGTACGGCTAAAGGCTATAAGAACTGGTCGTCTAGTGCGCTGGAAATAGAGAATAAAAGGAGCAGATTTATGGGCGTGGTAGAATAGATTCAGGGCATAATGTACAGACAAGGGTATGGTAGGATGCGAGTACAGTGGAGGTAAACCTAGGCATTGAGTGACGATGAGCGAGATTGTATCTCTGGAGGCACCAGTTAAGCCAGGTGAGGTCTCCGCATGTGTGGGGGGTTGGTCGGGAGAGCTAAGACAACAATTGGTAAATGGCGATGAATGGGCAGAGGGTCAGTTAGGTACGCACATTACCTGAGTTCGAGGCTGGGGCCGACAGATAAACAAAAAGAAGTATCGCGTTAGTGAACAATCCAGCAGGCACCAGCTGCCGAGTGATCACAGGCACCAGGTACCGAGTGATCATAGGGTCGAAAGAGCAGCAATAGGTGAGTCAGGGAGCCGTTCGGTAGTCGCTACTACGCTAGGCGAGCAGGAGACAACGGCATTCAGAAAGCTAGCGGGCCGAGGCTAGCGGATGGGTCTTCGGCGACATCGCAACGGAAAAGCCTGTTGAAACCACATCGGACGATTACGTCGGCAGACCACTCGTGATGGATTGGCGGGGCTCCGTGTCGACAATAAAGGGTCCAGGCCAATTGGCAAAAGAGGTAYTGTAGCCCAAGTAGTTAGCTGGTGTATGGGCCTAGCTCGAGGCTAGCTCAAGGCTAACTGGTGCTTGCTTCGGGACAGAGGCGTTAGTTAACAGTAGCCACTCGATTGCGATGATCCGGTATAATGGTCCAGAGCTTGCATCAGGAATCCGGTAATGTGGTAGAGAGAAGTAGTCCGATATGCGCTGGGTTGATATCGCACTGTGCAGACCGGCAGGTATTGTCGAGCTAAAGCTGGCTGGTGTCCGAGCTAAAGGTGAAGACCGCTAGCCGCTAGCCGTGGCTAACAAAGACTGATAGCTAGTAGCTAGTTAGCTGGCTAGCTCCTGATGAAAGTTCCAGTTAGAAAGGAATAAAAATAGCAGATCCGTACCACATTGGGTGAGGCGGGTTGCAGGAAAGCATATTTAGTTCGTAGATAGAAAGTGAGATTAAAATATATATGTAAAAAAAATTACACAGGATAAGACACGGGATAAGACAAAGACAAACACACACCCGACTGCTACGCCATCTTGGAACATTTTATCATGTGCCATGTGTATCAAACAAAGATTCAAGCCTTCTTAGAGAGCATACAAATTGGGTAATTGAAGGGTGACACCACCAACATTACATATTACTACTTTCAAAGAATAGTCTTGTAGGGAAGCATAGCTTTGAAAGGGAGTCAAACACTGTAAGGGAACGGTCTGCTGACAAGTCAAAATGATCTCACTTATTCTGTTGTTATTAGTACCATTTTTACAAACTCTGCATGTTCTTTATGGACAGATATATCTGATTCAAAGGAATCACATAATATTTCAGTAGTCCAATACAGAAAAATAATTTAACCGATCATTCAATCAAATATAACATCATATTATTGTACAAAATACATGAMTGGACGGCAACAGTGCAAACGCCAAGGCCCTGTGGTAAACATTCTGGGATTTGGGAGTATTTTGATGTTGCTGGAACTGCATGTTAATGTTGCCAAACAGTAATGTTAGCTTGTTTATGTGGCTAGAGCTTTATGCATAATGTATTGAGTTGGTTTTTAAGGGCTTGTTAATGTTGTGTTAATGGTCATACACCCCCTTCTTTAGCAACATGAACAGACAAATTTAATTAAAACAATTCTGATGAGCTTAAAACAAGCCTCTTAATGATCTCTTGTTGGAAAAGTGCCCCGGAGATAGAGAGGGGCAGGGGGGTRGGGGTGTAATGTTGGGGTGCGTACCCATGGAGAAGTGCCCGAATGGAGGCTCCATGCCAGTGGTTGTGTACTGCCTCTGGGGTAAAGGAGGTATAATGTTTTCATGTCCTCTCACTAAACTCTGCCAATGATGCCTTTTGGAAGGCATTAAAAAAGAACAAAATGGAAATAAGTAAACACTGGATACTTTGAACTTCAGGGTGGTCTSCCAGTCACACAAGCTATTATTATCACTGACTACACGGCATTCTGTTGCCATCTGATTACGAACAATTTCTCGGGCATCCTACTGCTTCACTTCGTCAGCAGGTTATAAGAGTTAGAGGGTGAATGGAGCAAAATGAAAGGAGAGGGAGRGAGAGTGTGTGCGCGAGGAGAGATGGGCGGCGAGAGAACAGTGAAATTGAGTGTGTGTTGTCCACAAAACTGACAATAAAGTATCTTCTCTATATGCAAAGGCACGTGATAAGATACACTGAGTGTACAAAAGATTAAGAACACCTGCACTTTCCCTTACATAGACTGACCAGGTGAATCCAGGTGAAACCTATGATCGCTTATTGATGTCACTTGTTAAATCCACTTCAATCAGTGTAGATGAAGGGGAGGAGATGGGTTAATGAATGATTTTTAAGCCTAGAGACAATTGAGACATGGATTGTGTGTGTGTGCCATTCAGAGGGCGAATGGGCAAAACAAAACATTTAAGTGCCTTTGAATGGAGTATGGTATTAGGTGCCACGCGCACCGGTTTATGTCAAGAACTGCAACGCGGAGGGGCGCTAGAGAGCGTGCTATGGAATAGACGTGTTTTGTTAGAGATCTGCTCAATTTTGAAACAAAATCATATTTATTTTAATCTTTCACCACATATAACTTCAAACATTGTCTGGCAAAAGGAAAAGGCATCAAAAAAGGAGGCGCTAAACAAGATMATTTGGATGAGGCAGAAAACAAACCAATGTCAACATCACCGACCCACGAGGAGTTAGCTGAAGATACTAGCTCCCCACAGAACCTACTCAAAGTGACCTACTGGCTGCTATAAACTCACTAAGCAAAGAGGTGGACACAAAGTTGGCTGATATCTCAAAGAGTATTGGGACTTTGTCTGAAACTGTGAAGGCAACCACGGGTGCATGAAGTCGAGCAGACGACAATTGATCACGAGGCCAGGCTACAGGACATTGAGAAACAGTGCACAACGTTCAAAAATGACAACAAAACACTGAAAGCCCGACTGGAAACGCTCGAATCGCATTCAAGACGCCCGAACATCCGAATATTTGGGATCCAGGAGGACACTGAGAAAGGGAAACCCACTGAATTTGTATCGGAGCTGATACCGATCTTTCTGGGGAGTGAACACTTCAAAACGGCCCATCCTGATCGATGGCGCACACAGATCACAGGCGCGCCACCAAGGCCATTCATTGCACGGCTGCACAATCCCCAGACCAGGGACCTCATCCTCAAGCTGGCTGGTTAAAAGTTCCCCCTTAACTACAACGGAGCCAGGGTGTCTTTCTACCCAGATCTTTCTTTGGAGGTGAGGAACCAACGGAAAGAGTATGATGAGTTGCGCAAGAAATGCAGGGCGGCCAACACCCGATATGGATTCTTCTTCCCAGCTCGATTTAAGGTGACAGTCGAGGGATCAGGACTGGCTGAGGATACAGAACTGTTGTGTCAGCCGGCTAAGTGGCCAAATACGGTACGTACCTCCACTCTATCACCAACCCCCGGGGTAGACCTCCCGGGATACCACAGTATCATGATCATAAAGTTGAAGCAGTGCTCTTGATGCAAAGAAGGCATATTGAGTGGAAGTATATGACGTTGGTTCTGAAGCATTTCGGGTTTGGAAAGGAATCTATTAATTGGATAAGAATTATTTATGCACACCCAATGGCATCCGTGGTAACCAATCAGGAGATGTCGCAGTCATTCCACCTGTTCAAAGGCTGTCGACAGGGGTGCCCTATTTCGCCTGCTCTCTTCGCTATAGCCACTCTCATTTGTGTACGTGCTGATATAGCTCCTGTTAAGATAAAAGACAAAATCTCACTCTATACAGACAATGTTCTTTTGTTTTCATCCAAGCCTAAAACTTATATTTCCCCCTTACTTAACTTGATAAATACATTTGGCTCCTTCTCTGGTTACAAGATAAACTCGCAAAAAAGTGAACTGATGCCGATATCACGTCCTGTGGATATGCAATTTCTGCAATCTACCCATTTAGAACTGTGATGGACAAGTTCATAAGCCTTGGCGTTGTAGTGACAAAAAAAATTTGATCGGCTATTGAAAACGAATTGGGACATGAAAATTGATCAGCTTAAACAAAGTATMAATTTTTGGAATACTCTGCCTATTTCCTTGGTTGGTCGTATAAATGCTATTAAAATGGTTGTCCTACCCAGGTTGCATTACCTCTTCCAATACCACAAAGCTATTTTAAGAAACTAGATTGAATAGTAATTTCATTTTTATGGGATAAGGCAGTAGAAGAAGCTTTCATGCAAGTACAATATAGAGGGGGGTTTTGGCCTTCCTCACTTTAAACTGTATTATTGGGCTGCCAATCTGAATATTGTGCGTTTCTGGAGAGAAAGTTTACCTGGTATCCGTCAAAATTATATGCCTTCATGGCTTATGATTGAGCAGGTCTCCTGTCGATACTCCTCACTCCCTGCACTTGTTAATAGCCCAGGTGTGTGAAAAAAAGCCATTTATGTCTCTAACCCAGTCATTTGTCACACTCTTAGGATCTGGAAACAGATGATGTCTTTTCTTAACATACCCAATGCATCCATTGACAGCTCAATTTGCCTGAAATATTGCTTTTCACACTGCATTGGATTGATGTGGTGTTTTCACAGTGGAGGGAGAAGGGGCTCACAACAATTGGTAAACTTATACATTGACGGTCAGTTAGTTTCATTTCAACAATTAAGGGTAAGTTCAACATGCCAACAACACATTTTTTCAGATACCTCCAAATCAGGAATTTCTTAAGGACACATATCCCACAGTATGGCATTAAGCCAAATAATCCTACATTAGATAGCCTGATCCAAACCCCATTCAAAAGGGTCGGTCTCTAGACTGTATGATGTGCTACAGGCCCACATATGGGTATCYACAGACACTATTAAAAGGGCTTTGGAACAAGAACTTGGTTCAGAAATCTCAGATGAGGACTGGGTAGAAGCTCTCAGATGAGGACTGGGTAGAAGCTCTCAGGTGAGGACTGGGTAGAAGCTCTCAGGTGAGGACTGGGTAGAAGCTCTCAGGTGAGGACTGGGTAGAAGCTCTCAGGTGAGACTGGGTAGAAGCTCTCAGGTGAGGACTGGGTAGAAGCTCTCAGGTGAGGACTGGGTAGAAGCTCTCAGGTGAGGACTGGGTAGAAGCTCTCAGGAATATAAACCACAGTTCAGTGAATGCCAGACACAACCTTGTACAGTTTAAGGTGATACACAGGTTACATTACTCAAAAGTGAAACTGCATACAATATTCCCGGACACCTCAACACTGTGTGAGAGGTGCAAGCAGGATGAGGAGACTTTGACACACTTATTTTGGACATGTCTTAAGTTACATGCTTACTGGGCTCTCATTTTTGATAACTTATCTAAAGCCTTTGATAGCCCCAGACCAATTGATCGTTGTTTGGTACAGTTGATGGGAATAACCAGGAAGGGAAGGCTGTTTCTYTTTGTACTCTATTATCCAAAAGGCTTATATTGCATTTTTGGAAATTTTACTTTGAAATCAATCAATCAAATGTATTTACAAAGCCCTTCTTACATCAGCTGATGTCACAAAGTGCTGTACAGAAACCCAGCCTAAAACCCCAAACAGCAAGCAATGCAGGTGTAGAAGCACAGTGGCTAGGAAAAACTCCCTAGAAAGGACAGAACCTAGGAAAAAACCTAGAGAGGAACCAGGCTATGAGGGGTGGCCAGTCCTCTTCTGGCTGTGCCGGGTGGAGATTATAACAGAACATGGCCAAGATGTTCAAATGTTCATAGATGACCATCAGGGTCAAATAATAATAATCACAGTGGTTGTAGAGGGTGCAACAGGTCAGCACCTCAGGAGTAAATGTCAGTTGGCTTTTCATAGCCAATCATTCAGAGTATTTCTACCGCTCCTGCTGTCTCTAGAGAGTTGAAAACAGCAGGTCTGGGACAGGTAGCACGTCCGGTGAACAGGTCAGGGTTCAATAGCCGCGGGCAGAACAGTTGAAACTGGAGCAGCAGCACGACCAGGTGGACTGGGGACAGCAAGGAGTCATCAGGCCAGGTAGTCCTGAGGCATGGTCCTAGGGCTCAGGTCCTCTGAGAGAGAGAAATAAAGAAATAAAGAGAGAGAGAAAAAGAAAGAGAGAATTAGAGAGAGCATGCTTAAATTCACACAGGACACCGGATAAGACAGGAGAAATACTCCAGATATAACAGACTGACCCTAGCCCTGACACAAACTATTGCAGCATAAATACTGGAGGCTGAGACAGGAGGGGTCGGGAGACACTGTGGCCCCGTCTGACGATACCCCTGGACAGGGCCAAACAGACAGGATATAACCACACCCACTTTGCCGAAGCACAGCCCCCACACCWCGAGAGGGATGTCTTCAACCACCAACTTACCATCCTGAGACAAGGCCGAGTATAGCCCACGAAGATCTCCGCCACGGCACAACCCAAGGGGGGGAGCCAACCCGAACAGGAAGATCACGTCAGTGACTCAACCCACTCAAGTGACGCACCCCTCCTAGGGACGTCATGGAAGAGCACCAGTAAGTCAGTGACTCACCTCCTGTAATAGGGTTTGAGGTAGAGAATCCCAGTGGAGAGAGGGGAACCAGCCAGGCAGAGACAGCAAGGGCGGTTCGTTGCTCCAGTGCCTTTCCGTTCACCTTCATACTCCTGGGCCAGACTCAATCATAGGACCTACTGAAGAGATGAGTCTTCAATAAAGACTTAAAGGTCGAGACCGAGTCTGCTTCTCTCACATGGATAGGCAGACCATTCCATAAAAATGGAGCTCTATAGGAGAAAGCCCTGCCTCCAGCTGTTTGCTTAGAAATTCTAGGGACAGTAAGGAGGCCTGCGTCTTGTGACCGTAGCATATGTGTAGGTATGTACGGCAGGACCAAATCGGAAAGATAGGTAGGAGCAAGCCCATGTAATGCTTTGTAGGTTAGCAGTAAAACCTTGAAATCAGCCCTTGCCTTGACAGGAAGCCAGTGTAGGGAGGCTAGCACTGGAGTAATATGATCACATTTTTTGGKTCTAGTCAAGATTCTAGCAGCCGTGTTCAACACTAACTGAATTTATTTAGTGCTTTATTCGGGTAGCTGGAAAGTAGAGCATTGCAGTAGTCTAACCTAGAAGTGAAAAAAGCATGGATACATTTTTCTGCATCATTTTTGGACAGAAAGTTTCATATTTTTGCAATGTTACGTAGATGGAAAAAAGCTGTCCTTGAAACAGTTTTGATATGTTCGTCAAAAGAGAGATCAGTGTCCAGAGTAACGCAGAGGTCCTTCATAGTTTAATTTGAGCACTAAGGTCTAGGAGCACGAGGACAGATGCAGAGCCTTGGTCTGACGCCATTAAAAGGTCCTTTACCACCTTCACAAGTGCAGTCTCAGTGCTATGATGGGGTCTAAAACCATACTGAAGCGTTTCGTATACATTGTTTGTCTTCAGGAAGGCAGTGAGTTGCTGCGCAACAGCTTTTTCTAAAATTTTTGAGAGGAATGGGAGATTCGATATAGGCCGATAGTTTTTTATATTTTCTGGGTCAAGGTTTGGCTTTTTCAAGAGAGGCTTTATTACTGCCACTTTTAGTGAGTTTGGTACACATCCGGTGGATAGAGAGCCATATATTATGTCCATCATAGGAGGGCCAAGCACAGGAAGCTGCTCTTTCAGTAGTTTAGTTAGAATAGGGTCCAGTATGCAAGGTTTAGAGGCCATGGTTATTTTCATCAATGTGTGAAGAGATACAGTATTAAAAAACKTGAGTGTCTCCCTTGATCCTAGGTCCTGGCAGAGTTGTGCAGACTCAGGACAACTGAGCTTTGGAGGAATACGCAGATATAAAGAGGAGTCCGTAATTTGCATTCTAATGATCATGATTTTTCTTCAAAGAAGTTCATGAATTTATCGCTGCTGAAGTGAAAGCCTTCCTCACTTGGGGAATGCTGCTTTTTAGTTAGCTTTGCGACAGTATCAAAAATACATTTTGGATTGTTCTTATTTTCCTCAATTAAGTTGAAAAAAAATTGGATGATTGGATTTAGGATATGTAATGCTAATGGAAAAGATACGATACCTCCAATAGAAGTCCAATGTTTTACTAAATATGGCAGCTGATACAGGAKAAATGGTCTATTCCCCCTTCATAACTGRGTTGATGATCTGCTGCTACTCTGTGCTGTACTCCACTCAATATTTATTTTTGACTTAACTACACTGCTTGGAATGACTATATGCTGTCTTCTTATAATATGTACCWCCTAATAGGATTTTTATTTTGTATATGTGAGTTAAGTTTTGTTTTGTCCTCTTTTTCTATTGGAAAATAAACATATTATATATAAAAAAAGAACTGCAATGCTACTGGGTTTTTCACACTCAATAGTTTCCACTGTTAATCAAGAATGTTCCACCACCCAAAGGAGAGCTGGAGTCAACATGGGCCAGCATCCCTGGGGTACGCTTTTGACACCTTGTAGAGTCCATGACCCCAACTGAATATCAGAAAGGTGTTCCTAATGTTTGGTATTCGCCGTGTAAATCACCTGCACTTTACCTCAAACTTTCTTCAGAGTGGGGAGATCACCATCACCATCGGCCCTGGCTGCAGCCCCAGTGACATCTCTGTCCGGAGCCCAGCTCCAGCCTCTTGTAAAAGCCAGGTCCAGTTCTTCTGGGGGGAGAACAGACACAGCATAATGCCTCTCCTCCTGGAAGCACAGAGGCTACAGTTCTGCTCCATCGATTGGGTCCTCAGATCGAAGAGAGGAGAGCTAAAGCTGTAAACTCTTTTTACATAGGACCTGCCTCCCTTCTCCATGGCCGTGTTCTGACCGTGGTCTCACGGGCACAGAGGATGTATTCAAAGCACAGAAAGAGGAAAGGTCAAAGGTTAAAGGGAGAGGTCAGGGCAGGACATCAGGTAGCCAGAGTGTGTGTAGTTAAAGACATGATAAAGGCTAATAAAAAAACAACTCTGGTTTGAAACTAAAAAACTCAAATGGGACTTGCTCTGGGATAAAGAGCGCCCATAAAGCAAGGGTTGGAACTGGTTGAGGGAACAGAACCAAAAACCTGAAAATAACAAGGAACAGAAATGGAACCGGGAACAAAAGTGATTCATACTGTTCCGGAACAGAACTGTTATTGTAAAAGCATGGGAACAGGTTAATAACATTATTTTACATTCCAGGCATTTTTTTCTAGCCACACAAAAAAATGCAACAAAGCCCAAATGCAAAGCCCTCACTCTGTCACTCAGAAACGTATTCCAGTGTCTGCCTGCAAGCTGAAAATCTTTACCAGTGTGTGTGTGTTTAKGCTACCTGCCCCTTCCCCCTCYGAAGCATAGGCTACTGTACTGACGTTACAAACATGATTCAGAAGATGGGGAGAGAGATTCTTTATTAGCTAGAGAAGAATGGATTAACTTTTTCAATGCTAGTTAAGGATACTATAGGCCTAGTTATCACATTTCAAGTTGGATTTATTAACTACAAAAAGGTAAGACGTTTTTAATTCTGGTGCCGCTCTGCACACACAAGCTTGTTAGCTAGCTAGCTCAAAGGACATTCAAAGTTTCTCCATAGAAGCCGCCCCTCCTAGCTCCAGTATAATTCTGTGGACCTAATTCAGATAGTGMATGTCATAAGATGCCCAGCGCTTCAAGCCTCCTCAACCCTCTGCAAAATGTGAATCGCATCTTGCGCCATAGGCTACACATGTCAGTCCATCATGCATGTAAACAACTAGCTTGCCTGCTCTACCCACACTGATTGGTGAAGTAATTTAATGAGATAAATGTAAAAAACTGYTTATTTCACAGGTTAAAAAAAGGAACAGAMAGGAACCAGCATTTTTCTGRGGGTCAAACCGGTTCAGAACTTATTTTTGTTGGTCGGAACAGTTTTTCTAGAAAGTAACATTAACTCAAGTTAGACYCTATTCTTCAATTCAGACTATTTATAAATCCGAATCTGCAATAAATGGGCTATTGGAATAAAATGAGTATACAATTACATTTTGGCACTCTTGCTCACACATTTCCTAATTATTTTGGCTGGCACACTGTACAAAACAAATGTTAGAAGAATATATTAGACACTACAACAATAATCTAATCCCTAGTCCACAAATCATTATTAAACTGGATTGGAATCCATAGTATCTAATTATAAATCAACGACGGACGGTCAAGCGTTGTGCGATAGACCAATTGAGTGATAACCTCTAACTGGGGGGGGGGGGGGTGACCAGATGAGTGATCTGGAATCTTTCAACACTCGGCTCCCTCAGCCGGGAATTCCTCCTGTGTAGCCTGGCCACTCTGCGTAGCAGGTCAACATGGAAGGTAGTGCACAGTGGAAACTGGCAGCCAAAAAAGCCCCGACTTCGCAGTCCGCTAACTCTTCCAGATTAGCATTCCTTCCCCCTGACACATGCACCGTGAAAGCAGATTATCAATCTGAGCCGACAGGGGACGTACTTTAGAGAGGAGGAGGAGGGGAGAGGAAGGGGAATACCTCAGGAAAAGAGAGAACAAGAAAGCAAAGAGAAGGTGGAGAAGAGAAGGGTGAAGTTAGAAAGTGCAGAGAGAGGAGTGAGTTAGGCTAAGGGTTAAGGGGCAAGAATACAAGTTAGGGGGTCTATGTAATTACGATCGCTGAGTAGTAGAGAGCGAAAAGAGGCGAGTTGTAGTGGCATATCATACGCCAATTAGTGTGAAAAGTAGGGTAGTGGATAAGTAGTGTTGAGAGAACTTTTACAGTGTAAAAGGGTGTTAAAGTGAAGGCTGTATCCTCCTTGTTTCGAAATGCAGCGTTTTTAGAGCCCGTCGACAAACACTTGTTTCTTCACCTCACTTCACCTAGAGAGGAGTAGACTGCTCATGGCTCCTTCATTACCTACACTATCCGCCATTAAATATAAAACGCTGGATGGCAATAGGCTACCAGCCCGGGCCTCTCACTGACCAGGGGGACGAGAGGTGAAAAAGAGAGAAAGTGTGGGAGCGTGGAGGGAGGGAGCGAGTAAGGAGCGATGGCTAAGGAGCAAGCATAAGAGAAGGGAGTGTGGCCAATCGGTGTAGGGGAGGAGAACTGCTGCGCGCTCAACAGTAGCATTTCTTTCACACATAGCTGGAAGTAATCAGCGATCAGGGACAGAGAAAAATTCAGAGCTCAGTCTGTTTGCTTTGGCCGCACCGTCCCACCCTACTCTCGTCTTCTTTCTCTCCCTTCCCCTCGACATGGGCTGAGGCCCTGAGCGCACCCCCATCTTCCACCTCCCCATTCTCTTCTCCCTTTCTCAGCCCCCCATCCCAGCACCGCCAAACCACTAAGAATGATCTCAACATTGTTGCCTAATCCGAGTTCACCTGATACTCACGTTTCCATCCTCTCCAGTTGAAGGAGAGAGACAGAGAAAGAATAGAATCCTAGAGCTAGAAAAAGGGGGAGAGAACATGATTGACAAATAAACTTTGCACATGATTTGTTGGGTGATTAGAAAGTGGAGAGTATAGTGGGAGCAGAGACGTTGATCAGTGTTGACACACGTTGATGAAACAGATGCTGGAGGTGAACGCTTCCTAAATGGTGGATGGTATCAAGGCCAACTTCCAGCTGAATTTGAATAGCCTTACTGCTACTGTAAAAACAGCTGCTAACACTGCCAAAGCATTTTGGACATACAGTTTATATGTTGGAATGAAAGCATGCACGGATGTGAAGTAATAAACGTGCATTTTCCTTTGCAGTGAGATATGTTTTGGTTTGGTGTTCTTGTGTGTAGGGGGACCATGTTACATTCTCTAGCTGGTTCAACTGAGCAGCTATAATTTTTTCATACCTTATTCATGTCTTTTATTTTTTCTCCCCAATTTCATGGTATCCAATTGGTAGTAGTTACAGTCTTGTCTCATCGCTGCAACTCCCGTACGGACTCGGGAGAGGAGAAGGTCGAGAGCCATGCGTCCTCCGAAACACAACCCAACCAAGCCACACTGCTTCTTGAAACAACGCACATCCAACCCGGAAGCCAGCCGCACCAATGTGTCGGAGGAAACGCCGTACACCTGGCGACCTGGTCAGCGTACACTGCGCCCGGCCCGCCACAGGAGTCGCTAGTGCGCGATGAGACAAGGATATCCCTTCCGCCCCATGGACCTCCCGGCCACGGCCGGCTGCGACAGAGCCTGGGCTAGAACCCAGAATCTCTGGTGGCACAGCCTTAGACCACTGCGCCACCCGGGAGGCCCCCACCATACTCATGTCTAAGAAGTTGCTGATTTGTTATAGGCTATATCATGTAAACCACAAATATATAATAAACTCATTAAAATAATGTTAATTTTAAAAGGTTTGTGGTTACAATTTCAAAAATCAGAATTCAAAGTATTTTCCGAAGGGTGACTGCTGATGTTGACAGATGTTTAATTTATAGCCAGGGCTATACAATCATTTCCATAACTCATGTTTGGCACCTAAGTGTTACTACTGCTCACTAATGATCTCCCTGTGTTCTGACCCTGGCCTGCAGCCCTACACTAGTGAAGGCAGCCCAACATCCGGACTACTTAAGCACAACGCCGAGAGAGAGGCTGCAGGTAGGAAGAACAGCTAACTGCTTCCTCCCAATAACCATCAATGAGGCGACGTGTGCTATGGAGCAGAACTACTGAGCAAACAGAACAGACCTCCGCTCCCTCCGTCCCCACACATGTTCAACACATTTCCCAGCGCAAAACGATAACGGTGTATAAAAAAAACAGAGCGAGCAAGAGAA
>NW_019942715.1:174530-176757 GCF_002910315.2 Salvelinus sp. IW2-2015 | reverse complement strand
AGAGAAAGATTGACTAAACAATTCCTGTTCTCTCTACAGCAACAGTACTAATTTGACTCTAGTGTTAGTTAGACTATAGGGGTGGAGGCAGAGCACGCTCCCATATCCTATCAGAGATAGACAGACGAGGCTGAAGCGTTAAGAGTGGAGACTGCACTAGTGCAGAGGGAGTGGTTATAAGCACACTCAACTATCACATGTTCTCTTTTGAAGGGAACCACACAGCTGTTGAGTACACTAAGCAAGCACAACGGACAGTGTCCAAGCCCAAAAAAAATTAAAAATTATTGACAATTATTTTTTATTTACGGTATTGTGTTCCCAAAGAGGTTGTRAGGAGGTGGTCCACAGCCCACTCAGCACGTTAATATCATTTTCACACTATAGTACCGACCTGAACCGTACTGGCTCGCTTTTCCAGCTTTGTTCCAGAAACTATGGGCAATGCTTTACYAGGCCAGCGCAGTACCGTTTGGTTTGRCTCAGTTTAAAYCAGCTCAATAGTGTGAACGTGTTATTARCSTGTTAATAGCGTGTTGTTAATGTGTCTGTTTAGTGGTGTGGGGCTGACTRGTCACTGCCCACTGGCGTCTAGACTGTCCGGGAGCAGCTTGGTGAGGATCCAGGAGCGCAGTAGCTCAATCTCTGGCCGGGAGAGCTGGTGCTGGAGGCCTGGGAACGAGTGGAAGGTGGTCGTCATCCCAGCCTTCTTCAGCAGGGCCGTAGTTTCTTCTCCCCACTTATGGAACACCAACTCGTCTCCTGTCCCATGGCCCTGGAATAGCTCTGGGAGGGGGCTCCCYGCCCTTGCCCGCTCCTCCACAGCCTAGCAGGGGGAGAAGTCAGTCAGACACTTCTAGACTGCTTACTAGCACACTCTACAGGTCCAATATCTCTGTCAGAACCAAGTGCAGCAAACTCCTGATAAATGCAAGATCTTGGAAGTGACATGGAGCATCTTTGAATTGGGACACTACATCAATACACCAATATTTCTCTACCACCATCTGTCATTCAAACGACAGTTTAGCAGGTAGTTGTAGTTTTCTGGCGCTCTATTCAAGATTTTGAATATTGTCTGGACATTTTAGTAGACATTGTACCAGTGACAACCTGCCTTACCTGATATACTACAGAGTCCTTGTTGAGAAAGCTGGACAGAACAAAGACTCCTGCTACGTCAGGGTGATAACGGCAAGCTAGGTGGAGGGCCATAGCTCCGCCCATAGAGAAACCCCCTTTGGACGAGGAACAAGACAAAACAGAACATGTCATTGTACTGGGTCAATTAGGTCTCTTTGTGCAGGTATTCACTGAAAATGTGTATTGAATATTGTATCCAAAGTGCTTTTCCCAGGAAAATCACATTTCTCAACTGTGCATACTGGGAATAATATAAGGTAGGAACATAATAATAAATATATTCATTTATTATTATGTATGAGTAACAGTAGTTTAAGCCATCCTGGCAGTTTAAGCTGTCCGAAGTGGAAAATACTCTGCCTTTAACTGAGAAAGAAAAGAAAAAAACATTAAAATGAAACAGACTCCTTAGTTCCACATCATCAGCTTTTCGCTCCTCAGGAGTCGGCATCCGTTCACGAGCCCGTCCTTAATCTCACATCTGGGTACATCTGGGCACACAGTGTACATGTGGGAAAGTGTGAAAGTACCCATCATCCTGTCAGAGGGGGAAGAATGGAGATATGGAGGGAAGGGGGAGTTCACACGCTTTGCCCAACRAATAAAACATTTGTCCATGAGATTCTCTGTTTCTTTCTTTACTTCACCGGCTATACTCTTTGGGGGAAAAAGGTGTTATCTAGAACCTAAAAGGGTTCTTTGGCTGTCCCCATAGGATAACCCTTTGTAGAAGCCTTTTTGGTACTAGGTAGAGCCATTTTGGGTTCTACCTGGAACCAAAAAGGGTTCTCCTATGGGGACAGCTGAAGAACCCTTTTTTTCCAAGAGTGTATACTTTGAGACCGTCTTTCTGGTATACTCTCAGTCGCTCATTCCAATCCACGATAACAAACCTCAATCATACATTCACATTCTAAAGTCTCCTTCTTTCGTATACCCCTCCGCTGTGCTGTTTGGGTACAGTGCTGCTGTGTGTTTTCAGTGTGTGTGTGTGTGTGTGAGCCTATATGTGTGACTGTGGCGACAGCTTCTCTTTTCTGAGATTTCCCGACGGATCCGTGCTTTTTTTAAAGAGTGAAAAACA